>NC_090655.1:180600063-180900063 GCF_040937935.1 Hyperolius riggenbachi
TTTGACCAGAAAATACATGCAGTCATGTGGAAGATTTGACCAGAAAATACGTGCAATCATGTGGCAGACCTGGCCAGAAAACACTTCAATCATGTAGCAGACCTGGCCAGAACATACATCTGCTAATATAAATAAAAAAAACAACATTTACTCACCTGCAGCAGACCTCCTGTCCCCGGCCTCCGTCCGGCACGCAGCTCCCACGATCCTCTGCAGCCAGCCAGCAAAGTTCCTGACCTGAAACTCCCGCGCTGAGAGCAGGGCTACAGGAAAATGGTGCCTGAAGCCCTGCACTGCAGACTCAAAGTCTCCAGAGCAGGGCTTCGGATGCCATTTTACCGTAGCCCTGCTCTGCCGCTACCGGATAGTGTTGGGCGAATAGTGTTCGCCACTGTTCGGGTTCTGCAGAACATCACCCTGTTCGGGTGATGTTCGAGTTCGGCCAAACACCTGATGGTGTTCGGCCAAACCGTTCGGCCACATGACCGAACTAAGAGCGCATGGCCGAACGTTCCCTGAACGTTCGGCTAGCGCTGTGATTGGCCGAATGGGTCACGTGGTTCGGACCCGAACGCGCTCTGATTGGCCGAACTGTCACATGGTTCGGATAAATAAATACCCGAACCACGTCATATCTCCGCCATTTGTCTGTGGGTTTAGCTTTGGGTAGGCAGGCAGTGTAGTTCGCGCTCCAGCCACGCTAGCCAGGGTCCCCCCAGTCATTGTGTGTCGCTGCTGGGAACAGTAGTACACCGCTCGCTCAGCCACACTATATAGCATTGTGTTTACTGCCACTCTGTGTACCTCGCTCAGCCACACTATATAGCATTGTGTTTACTGCCACTTTGTGTCTGCTGGGAACAGTAGTACACCGTTCGCTCAGCCACACTATATAGCATTGTGTTTACTGCCACTCTGTGTACTTCGCTCAGCCACACTATATAGCATTGTGTTTACTGCCACTCTGTGTCTGCTGGGAACAGTAGTACACCGCTCGCTCAGCCACACTATATAGCATTGTGTTTACTGCCACTCTGTGTACACCGCTCACCCAGCACTATATAGCATTATTGTGTTTACTGCCACTCTGTGTCTGCTGGGAACAGTAGTACACCGCTCACCCGCCACTGTATAGCATTGTGCTTTGTGTCGCTGCTGGGAATAGTGGTACACCGCTCACCCACCACTGTATAGCATTTCTGTACTGCCACTGTACTGCTGCCAGTCAGCGTGTACTTTAAGGATAAGTGAAATGAGGAAGAAATCCGGTGAAAGAGGGAGGGGCAAGGGAAGAGGTGTTTCCCCTGACGGTTCACGTACAGGCCACAGGGGAGAACCCAAGAAAACCCACTCAATACCGCCCATGTTGTCCAGGACAACAACCCTCACAAATCCAAAAGAACAGGACCAGATAATTACTTGGATGACCTCTCAAGCGTCCAGCAGTGGGTTAAGCAGCACCAGCACATCACGCACGAGGTCCGAGTCCTCAGCCAGTTACAAGGAGCCAGTGGGCACAAAGCTGACACAACCGGCAGCGACACCACGCACACAACTGCCAGATAACCAGTCCAATGAATTACCTCAGGACACAATGGGGTATTCGCAGGAGCTTTTCCCAGCCCAACAAACTTCCACCTTTCAAAGGTCAATGGAGGAACAGCCAGAAATGTTGTGCCCGGATTCACAACCATTAACTGTGGGAAATGCACCGCGCACTGAAATACAAGGCGAGTCCGAGGACTTTGAAACCCAAATCCCAGAGCAAGTTGGGCAGGAGGGTTTGCAATTGCAGGAGGTCGGCCGACAAGATCTGGAAGACGACGTTGGAGTGAGCTGCGCAGAGGTTGTTCTGGGGAGCTCTACTCCACGGCGGCGGCCCCCCACAATGACATATGACGAGTTTGAGGAGATGGAAGAGGAGGGTATGGACAATGTGGACATAGACCCAGATTTTGCTTGTGAACGAGAACATCGCCGTCGTGGCAGCAGCACAGATGAGTCTGTTGAAGAACCCACTGCTGCACGAGTTCGCCTTGTGCCACAAGGTAGGCGGCGCGCAATTTCAGGCACCACAAGTGTGGAAGTTCAAGTGAGAGGCAAAAGAGGCGCAAACAGAAATCGCCAGCAAGGCTAGTGCTCCAAAGTCTGGGCTTTCTTTGAAGACTGCACTGAGGATGGTACTATGGCGATTTGCAAGGTGTGCAAGACCCGCCTGAGCAGGGGGAAAAGTATTAACAACCTCTCCACCACCAGCATGAGCCGCCACATGCTATCCAAACATCCCACTCTGTGGGCAAATGCGGCAGAAAAGGGTACCAGCAACACTGCCTCCCTTGGGGTCACCAGACTCACCACCAGACCCGCCTCAGCAGCAGCAGTAGCCCAGCCATTGCGTGGTTCACAACATTCACAAACATCAGACGACGCTGACACTGTCACTTTCCGGAGTAGTGCTCTTGAGGTCTCCCAGTGTTCATCAAACACAACAACCAACAGCCCTTCAGTGTGCAGCCCTACGGTTCAGTTGTCTGTCTCGGAGATGTTTGAGCGCAAGAGGAAATTGCCAGCAAATGACCCCCGGGCCGTGGCAGTAACAGCCAGCATAGCCAAGCTTCTGGCCTGCGAAATGCTGCCATATCGAGTGGTGGAGACAAACAGCTTCAAGGGCATGATGTCAGTGGCCATCCCACGTTACGTGGTTCCCAGCCACTACCACTTTGCGCGCTCTGCAGTGCCTGAGTTGCATGAGCACGTGGTCAGCAAAATAACCTGAAGCTTGAAGAATGCCGTTGCCTGCAAGGTTCACCTCACCACTGACACCTGGACGAGTGCGTTCGGCCAGGGTCGATACATCTCCCTTACCGCGCACTGGGTGAACCTGGCAGCGATTCCTCACCTGCTACTGCACGGGTGTTGCCCACGCCGCAAACAGCTGCACCGCCATCCCTCCCACTGGATAACAACAGCAGCACCTACCTCTCTGACTCCTTCTCCTCCAACGCATCTCAAAGCTGTACCTCATCCGGGAAACGCTAACCCAGCAGCAGTAGGATCGTGGAAGCAGTGCAGCACAGCTGTTGGCATGCGTCAGCAAGCGTTGCTGAAGCTGATCTGCCTTGGGGATAAGCAGCACACAGGGGAGGAAATATGGAGGGGAATAAAGGAACAGACGGATTTGTGGCTGGCACCGCTGGACCTGAAACCGGGCATGGTTGTGTGTGATAGACAACTTTACTTACGGTAACGTCTTTTCCGGGTGTCAGGAGGACAGCACCCCTGGATGAGACTTGTCTCCCTCCCCACCGTGGACAGGAACTGCAAAAGAAGAATTTGCATAAGCGACAGGCAGCCTGCTATATAAGCTACTTACTTGCTGCTATACTTCAGTAAATATAAAAGATAATACGGACATTAATAATGCTTATACAAACCTCTGATACTCCACCTAAAAAGGGCGGGTTGTAGGGGTGCTGTCCTCCTGACTACCGGAAAAGACGTTACCGTAAGTAAAGTTGTCTTTCCCGGATCGTCACTCGGACAGCACCCCTGGATGAGACGATATACTAGAGATCAGGCTTAGGGTGGGACCACTGCTTGCAGAACCTTCCTTCCAAAGGATAAATCTGTGCCTGCAGATACATTAAGTCGATAATGTTTCACAAACGTGTTATGACTCGACCATGTTGCAGCTCTGCATATCTGATCAATAGAGGCCCCTGCCCTCTCTGCCCATGACGTAGAGATACCTCTTGTAGAATGAGCCCTGACAGAAGAAGTTAACATCTTCCCTTGCACCTGGTATGCTGAAACAATTGCTTGCTTGATCCAACGTTCTAGGGTTGTCTTAGAAGCCTTATTTCCTCTTGACCTGCCTGCAAACAGGACAAAAATTGCGTCTGACTTTCTCCAAGAGTTAGTCCTTTCCAAATAATGTAATAAACATCTTCTTACGTCTAGAGAATGTAGTCTCTCTTCTTTATCATTTGTGGGATTCTCACAAAATGACCTGCCTGCAAACAGGACAAAAATTGCGTCTGACTTTCTCCAAGAGTTAGTCCTTTCCAAATAATGTAATAAACATCTTCTTACGTCTAGAGAATGTAGTCTCTCTTCTTTATCATTTGTGGGATTCTCACAAAATGACGGAATATAAATTTCTTGGTTTCTGTGAAATGAGGAAACCACTTTAGGAAGGAATGCTGCATCCGGGCGTAATGTTACTCTATCTTCTGAAATAACACAATACGAGCCTTTATGGATAAAGCTTGTAGCTCCCCTATCCTTCTTGCAGTAGTAATGGCTAGAAGAAATATGGTTTTTAATGTTAGGAATTTGTCAGAGCAGAGACCTGAGATAAAGGTTCAAATGGAGACTCGCATAGACCCTGTAAGACCGTATTGAGATCCCAAGCAGGTACTCTTGATCGTATAGATGGTTTTAGTCTTCTCAGTGCCTGAAAAAAACGAACTATATAATCTTCCTGTGCTAACTTTCTTTCCAGAAAAACACTCAGGGCTGGTACCTGAACCTTCAGAGTACTAACACTGAGGCCCTTCTTATAGCCACATTGTAAAAACTCCAAAACTGACCTAAGTGATCTATTGTTAAAAGATCAGTTTGCACACCAGTCCTTAAAGACTCTCCATGCCTTCTGGTAGATTCCCCGAGTTACCTTTTTCCTACTATTGAGTAATGTCTCTGCCACATCATCTGAGAAGCCCTTGGACTTTAGTATTTCCCACTCAGGTTCCAGGCTGATAGATGAAGTAGACTCAGATCTGGATGCAACACTGGGCCCTGGGACAACAGGTCCTGTATCAGTGGGAGTACTATTGGTTCTGATATCGCTAGAGACTGAAGTAATGTGAACCATGGACGTTTGGGCCACATTGGAGCAATCAATATGAGTCTCGCCTTGTCCTGAATGATCTTCTTCAATACTCTTGAAAGTAATGGAATTGGAGGAAAAGCATACATCATCATACCCTCCCAACTGATTGTGAACGCATCCACCGCCCAAGGTGAATCCTCCTGGTATAGGGCACAAAATTTCCGACATTTTGAGTTCTTTCTCCTGGCGAATAAATCCAGTTCTGGGCATCCCCACTGTGAAATTATCATCTGAAAGACCTTCTGGTTGAGTGACCACTCGTTCTGGTCCAGCCTCTCCCTGCTTAGATAATCCGCCACCTGGTTCGATGTCCCCTTTAGGTGACGTGCCTGTAGAGACTCGATATTGCTTTCTGACCAAAACATAATCTTTGATGTCTGCTTCCATAAGCTTTGATCTTTGATGCATCTGACTTCTCGTGCCTCCCTGTCTGTTTAACCACTTCCCGACCGCCTAACGCACAGAGGCGGCCGGGAAGTGGAGCCCTGAAGGACCGGCTCACCCACAGAGGCGGCGGTCCTTCTAAGGGCATGGGCGGAGCGTTCGCGTCATCCGTGACGCGATCCTCCGCCGGCGCCTGTCACCGCTCGCTCGCCGCAACATCCCGCCGGCTATACGGAAGCGCCGGCGGGATGTTAACCCCGCGATCGCCGCATACAAAGTGTATAATACACTTTGTAATGTTTACAAAGTGTATTATACAGGCTGCCTCCTGCCCTGGTGGTCCCAGTGTCCGAGGGACCACCAGGGCAGGCTGCAGCCACCCTAGTCTGCACCCAAGCACACTGATTTCTCCCCCCCCCTGCCCCAGATCGCCCACAGCACCCATCAGACCCCCCCCCTGCCCACCCCCCAGACCCCTGTTTGCACCCAATCACCCCCCTAATCACCCATCAATCACTCCCTGTCACTATCTGTCAACGTTATTTTTTTTTTTATCCCCCCCCCCTGCTCCCTGCCCCCTCCTGATCACCCCCCACCCCTCAGATTCTCCCCAGACCCCCCCCAGACCACCCCCCCCCCTGTTTACTGTATGCATCTATCCCCCTGATCACCTGTTAATTACCCGTCAATCACCCGTCAATCACCCCCTGTCACTGCCACCCATCAATCAGCCCCTAACCTGCCCCTTGCGGGCAATCTGATCACCCCCCCACACCAATAGATCGCCCACAGATCCGACATCAGATCACCTCCCAAATCCATTGTTTACATCTATTCTCTCCTCTAAACACCCACTAATTACCCATCAATCACCCATCAATCACCCCCTATCACCACCTGTCACTGTTACCTATCAGATCAGACCCTAATCTGCCCCTTGCGGGCACCCAATCACCCGCCCACACGCTCAGATTGCCCTCAGACCCCCCTTTATCAATTCGCCAGTGCAATATTTACATCTGTCCTTCCCTGTAATAACCCACTGATCACCTGTCAATCACCTGCCAATCACCTATCACCCATCAATCACCCCCTGTTAGTGATGGGCGAACACCTGGATGTTCGGGTTCGGGAAAGTTCGCCGAACATGGCCGAGATGTTCGGCATGTTCGGGCCGAACCCCGAACTTTCCGAACATCCAGCTTTTGGGGGCCATATGGGGTCGCAGGCATAAGGGGGGAGCATGCCCCGATCGCGGGGGGGTCAGAAATTCCCCCCACCCCCTCCGCTAGCGCTCCCCCCTCTGCCCGCTTCCCCATTCAAAAGTTTAAGCAAAGTACCTGTAGTGGATGGCCTGGCAGTGGGCGGCACTGTGGAGTGAGGAGGAGGAGTCCGGAGAGTGACGAGTTGAGGGAGGCCGGGCAGCGGGCGGTTCAGCGGAAGTACCCTTGTGGTACTTCCGCCCTTTCTCTGACCTCACGCCCGCTGCCCGGCCTCCCTCAACGCGTCACTCTCCGGACTCCTCCTCCTCACTCCACAGTGCCGCCCACTGCCAGGCCATCCACTACAGGTACTTTGCTTAAACTTTTGAATGGGGAAGCGGGCAGAGGGGGGAGCGCTAGCGGAGGGGGTGGGGGGAATTTCCGACCCCCCCCCCCACGATCGGGGCATGCTCCCCCCTTATGCCTGCGACCCCATAGGGGGGCAGTATTCGGCCGAAGAGGGCCCTGTTCGGCGGCCATTAGAAGTTCGGGGCGAACCCGAACTTAAAAGGCCGAACACCATCAGGTGTTCGGCCGAACGCGAACATCACCCGAACAGGGTGATGTTCTGCAGAACCCGAACAGTGGCGAACACTGTTCGCCCAACACTACCCCCTGTCACTGCCACCCAACAATCAGCCCCTAACCTGCCCCTTGCGGGCAAACTGATCACCCACCCACACCAATAGATCGCCCGCAGATCCGACATCAGATCACCACCCAAGCGCAGTGTTTCCATCTATTCTCTCCTCTAAACACCCACTAATTACCCATCAATCACCCATCAATCACCCCCTATCACCACCTGTCACTGTTACCCATCAGATCAGACCCTAATCTGCCCCTTGCGGGCACCCAATCGCCCGCCTACACGCTCAGATTGCCCTCAGACCCCCCCTTATCAATTCGCCAGTGCAATATTTACATCTGTTCTCCCCTGTAATAACCCACTGATTACCTGTCAATCACCTATCAATCACCCATCAATCACCCCCTGTCACTGCCACCCATCAATCACCCCCTGTCACTGCCACCCATCAATCACCCGCTGTCACTGCCACCCATCAATCAGCCCCTAACCTGCCCCTTGCGGGCAAACTGATCACCCACCCACACCAATAGATCGCCCGCAGATCCGACATCAGATCACCACCCAAGCGCAGTGTTTCCATCTATTCTCTACCCTAAACACCCACTAATTACCCATCAATCACCCCCTGTCACTGCTACCTATCAGATTAGACCCCTATCTGCCCCTAGGGCCCTCAATCACCCGCCCACACCCTCAGAATGCCCTCAGACCCCAGCCCTGATCACCTCGCCAGTGCATTGCTTGCATCTATTCCCCCCTCTAATCACACCTTGAGACACCCATCAATCACCTCCTGTCACCCCCTAGCACACCTACCCATCAGATCAGGCCCCAATTTGCCCCGTGTGGGCTCCTGATCACTCGGCCAAACCCTCAGACCCCCTTCCGATCACCTCCCTAGTGCATTGATTGCATCTATTTTCCCCTCTAACCACCCCCTGAGACACCCATCAATCACCTTCTGTCACCCCCCTAGCACTCCTATCCATCAGATCAGGCCCAATACAACCTGTCATCTAAAAGGCCACCCTGCTTATGACCGGTTCCACAAAATTCGCCCCCTCATAGACCACCTGTCATCAAAATTTGCAGATGCTTATACCCCTGAACAGTCATTTTGAGACATTTGGTTTCCAGACTACTCACGGTTTTGGGCCTGTAAAATGCCAGGGCGGTATAGGAACCCCACAAGTGACCCCATTTTAGAAAAAAAGACACCCCAAGGTATTCTGTTAGGTGTATGACGAGTTCATAGAAGATTTTATTTTTTGTCAAAAGTTAGCGGAAATTAATTTTTATTGGTTTTTTTTCACAAAGTGTCATTTTTTACTAACTTGTGACAAAAAATAAAATCTTCTATGAACTCGCCATACACCTAACGGAATACCTTGGGGTGTCTTCTTTCTAAAATGGGGTCACTTGTGGGGTTCCTATACTGCCCTGGCATTTTAGGGGCCCTAAACCGCGAGGAGTAGTCTAGAAAACAAATGCCTCAAAATGACCTGTGAATAGGACGTTGGGCCCCTTAGCGCACCTAGGCTGCAAAAAAGTGTCACACATGTGGTACCGCCGTACTCAGGAAAAGTAGTATAATGTGTTTTGGGGTGTATTTTTACACATACCCATGCTGGGTGGGAGAAATTTCTATGTAAATGGACAATTGTGTGTAAAAAAATCAAACAATTGTCATTTACAGAGATATTTCTCCCACTTAGCATGGGTATGTGTAAAAATACACCCCAAAACGCATTATACTACTTCTCCTGAGTACAGCGGTACCACATGTGTGGCACTTTTTTACACCCTAAGTACGCTAAGGGGCCCAAAGTCCAATGAGTACCTTTAGGATTTCACAGGTCATTTTGCGACATTTGGTTTCAAGACTACTCCTCACGGTTTAGGGCCCCTAAAATGCCAGGGCAGTATAGGAACCCCACAAATGACCCCATTCTAGAAAGAAGACACCCAAAGGTATTCCGTACGGAGTATGGTGAGTTCATAGAAGATTTTATTTTTGTCACAAGTTAGCGGAAAATGACACTTTGTGAAAAAAAACTATTAAAATCAATTTCCGCTAACTTGTGACAAAAAAATAAAAACTTCTATGAACTCACCATACTCCTAACGGAATGCCTTGGGGTGTTTTCTTTCTAAAATGGGGTCATTAGTGGGGTTCCTATACTGCCCTGGCATTTTAGGGGCCCTAAACCGTGAGGAGTAGTCTTGAAACAAAAATGACCTGTGAAATCCTAAAGGTACTCATTGGACTTTGGGCCCCTTAGTGCAGTTAGGGTGCAAAAAAGTGCCACACATGTGGTATCGCCGTACTCGGGAGAAATAGTACAATGTGTTTTGGGGTGTATTTTTACACATACCCATGCTGGGTGGGAGAAATACCTCTGTAAATGACAATCTTTTGATTTTTTTACACACAATTGTCCATTTACAGAGGTATTTCTCCCACCCAGCATGGGTATGTGTAAAAATACACCACAAAACACATTGTACTACTTCTCCCGAGTATGGCGATACCACATGTGTGGCACTTTTTTTCACCCTAACTGCGCTAAAGGGCCCAAAGTCCAATGAGTACCTTTAGGATTTCACAGGTCATTTTGCGAAATTTCGTTTCAAGACTACTCCTCACGGTTTAGGGCCCCTAAAATGCCAGGGCAGTATAGGAACCCCACAAATGACCCCATTTTAGAAAGAAGACACCCCAAGGTATTCCGTTAGGAGTATGGTGAGTTCATAGAAGATTTTATTTTTTGTCAAAAGTTAGCGGAAATTGATTTTAATTGTGTTTTTTCACAAAGTGTCATTTTCCGCTAACTTTTGACAAAAAATAAAATCTTCTATGAACTCACCATACTCCTAACGGAATACCTTGGGGTGTCTTCTTTCTAAAATGGGGTCATTTGTGGGGTTCCTATACTGCCCTGGCATTTTAGGGGCCCTAAACCGTGAGGAGTGGTCTTGAAACGAAATTTCTCAAAATGACCTGTGAAATCCTAAAGGTACTCATTGGACTTTGGGCCCTTTAGCGCAGTTAGGGTGCAAAAAAGTGCCACACATGTGGTATCGCCGTACTCAGGAGAAGTAGTATAATGTGTTTTGTGGTGTATTTTTACACATACCCATGCTGAGTGGGAGAAATATCTCTGTAAATGGACAATTGTGTGTAAAAAAAATTAACAAATTGTCATTTACAGAGATATTTCTCCCACCCAGCATGGGTATGTGTAAAAATACACCCCAAAACACATTATACTACTTCTCCTGAGTACGGCAATACCACATGTGTGGCACTTTTTTGCAGCCTAACTGCGCTAAGGGGTCCAAAGTCCAATGAGCACCTTTAGGCTTTACAGGGGTGCTTACAATTTAGCACCCCCCAAAATGTCAGGACAGTAAACACACCCCACAAATGATCCCATTTTGAAAAGTAGACCCTTCAAGGTATTCAGAGAGGGGCATGGTGAGTCCGTGGCAGATTTCATTTTTTTTTTGTCGCAAGTTAGAAGAAATGGAAACTTTTTTTTTTTTCTCACAAAGTGTCATTTTCCGCCTACTTGTGACAAAAAATAATATCTTCTATGAACTCACTATGCCTCTCAGTGAATACTTTGGGATGTCTTCTTTCCAAAATGGGGTCATTTGGGGGGTATTTATACTATCCTGGAATTCTAGCCCCTCATGAAACATGACAGGGGGTCAGAAAAGTCATAGATGCTTGAAAATGGGAAAATTCACTTTTTGCACCATAGTTTGTAAACGCTATAACTTTTACCCAAACCAATAAATATACACTGAATGGGTTTTTTTTATCAAAAACATGTTTGTCCACATTTTTCGCGCTGCATGTATACAGAAATTTTACTTTATTTGAAAAATGTCAGCACAGAAAGTTAAAAAAATCATTTTTTTGCCAAAATTCATGTCTTTTTTGATGAATATAATAAAAAGTAAAAATCGCAGGAGCAATCAAATAGCACCAAAAGAAAGCTTTATTAGTGACAAGAAAAGGAGCCAAAATTCATTTAGGTGGTAGGTTGTATGAGCGAGCAATAAACCGTGAAAGCTGCAGTGGTCTGAATGGAAAAAAAGTGGCCGGTCCTTAAGGGGTAGAAAGCCCTAGGTCCTCAAGTGGTTAAGAATGCCACAACTGCCCTGTTGTCGGTCTTTATAGTTACATGTGATCCTCTGATTTGATCCTTGAAGTGTAGTAGTGCCATCCATACTGCTTCTAGTTCTCTGCTGTTTGATGACCTTGAGCTGATCTGTACAGACCACTGTCCCTGGGCTGGAAGAGCATCCAGGTGTGCTCCCCATCCCCATAAACTGGCATCCGTTGTGATTATCCTTTGTTCCGGGTAATTCCACAAACGACCTGTTAAAAAGTGAACCCGATCCTGCCACCACAACAGAGACACCTTTATGCTGTGAGGAATAGAGATCCTCCTGTCTAACACTGTGAGGCTCCTGTTCCATGATCTGAGTATCCACAACTGTAGTACTCTTGCGTGGAATTGTCCCCACTGTACTGCGGGAAATGAGGCTGTTAGGAGTCCGAGTATTGCCATTGCTTTCCTCAGCGATATTGTTCTTTAGTTCTGAAAGGAAAAAACAGCGTTTAGAATGGCAAAAATCTTTCTATCAGGCATGAAGATCTTCTCCTTTCTAGTGGTACAGACTAACCAGCAAGCTCATGGTGACCCAGAACTCATTGGAGTGTGTAAGGGACTACAATGGTCCTAAAAGCCCCCTTACTAAGATGTTAAGAAAAACAAAAATTTGCTTTCCTAAAACAGAAAGAATTTGCGATAATTCAGGTTGGAGTGAGCTCGAGATGTCTCCCAGAGCACCACTGCTGAATATATGCAAATTAACCATTGTACCCTTAGAAGCTAAACACACCTCCAGAACCGCTGGATTGCAATGATGTGTCAGCTTGTTAAATTGTACAGAGCCATAATAATCCAACATGCATACACACTGTTTCGGATTGTTTGATCCTCATCAGTGCATGGCATGGATTAATTTGGCTCTATGGAGTAGGGCTTGTAAACCGAGAGGTACAGACTAACCAGCAAGCTCATGGTGACCCAGAACTCATTGGAGTGTGTAAGGGACTACAATGGTCCTAAAAGCCCCCTTACTAAGATGTTAAGAAAAACAAAAATTTGCTTTCCTAAAACAGAAAGAATTTGCGATAATTCAGGTTGGAGTGAGCTCGAGATGTCTCCCAGAGCACCACTGCTGAATATATGCAAATTAACCATTGTACCCTTAGAAGCTAAACACACCTCCAGAACCTAGTATCAATGTTAAAACCTAGAAACTCTATGACCTGGGATGGAACAAGGGAACATTTCTCCCAATTAATAAGGCAACCCAACTGCTGGAGATAGTCTAATGTCGATAATGTCTGTGACCTTACCACTTCAGCTGAAGGGCCCCAAATCAAAAAATCATCTAAATATCCGAGGATATTGATTCCCCTCAGTCTAAGCTCGGCTAAAACCTCGGACATCACCTTGGTAAATAGCCATGGTGCAGAGGAAAGTCCAAAAGGAAGAGCAATAAACTGAAAATGTCTTACCTCTTCCTCCATGAGCACTGCAAATCTTAGATACTGTTGAGATGATGGATGGATGGGCAGGTGAAGGTATGCGTCCTTGAGATCTATGGAAGCAAGAAAATCGTTTCTCTGCAAGAGATGAATCACAGATTTTATATTGTCCATCCTGAATTTTCTGTATTTCACATTTAGATTTAACTTTTTTAGGTTTAGGATAAACCGGTAAGTTCCCTGTGGCTTTTTCACCAGAAACACATGAGAATAGAACCCTTTTCCTCTCTGGCAGCTTGGTACATATCTTATTACCCCCTTCTCCTGTAGGGACAGGACCTCGTTCTGTAATGCCAGACACTTTCTTTGATCTTGGGGTTGTGGAGTAATGCAAAACCTTAGAGGAGGAGGATGACTGAACTCGATCTGGTACCCCTCTGAAATAATCTTTAGCAACCACTGACTTGTGAACTGAGGCTGCCATACTTCCAAAAAGTTTGCAACCCTTCCCCCCACTGGGATCCTGGCGTCATTGCTTATCCTGTCTCTTGGCAGGATTGAAGTTGGGTTTTGACTTCTGCGGTCTATACGGGGCCCAACGTTTACCCTTGGAAGATTTGGAGTCCTGCTCAGATCTGTTAGGGGGACGAAATGGCCGCTTATACTGAAATGGTCTTTTCTTTTCTGGAAAGTTTCTATCTGATGTACTATCTAGTGTGTCATCTAATTTTGATCCAAAAAGCAGCCCCCCCTCACATGGAATACCACACAGTTTTGATCTCGAGGAATTGTCACCATTCCAGGTTTTAACCCATATGCCTCTTCTGGCTGAGTTAACTAAGGCAGTCGTTCTGGCCGTAAGTTTTACCGTGTCATCTGAAGCATCTATAATATAATTAGAGGCATTTAAAACTTTAGGAAAATCATTAAGAATCTCTTCTCGGGGAACACCGGAAGCGATCTTATTCTGCATTTCTAACAGCCATGTCTTCAATGATCTACTCACTGCTGTTGAAGCTACAGCGGGCTTAAATGTCAAGGAAGAGGATTCCCATGCTCTACGCAAAAGATTGTCCATCTTTTTGTCGATTGGATCCTTCAGACTTCCAAAATCCTCAAATAATAAGTCCGTTTTCTTTGACACCTTTGAAAAAGATGGGTCCAACCTAGGCGGAGGACCCCAAAACCCCTGATCCTCTGGAGAAAAAGGGGAACGATTGGATAAAGACCTAGGCCAGAAGGCCCGTTTCTCAGGGTTATCCCATTCCTTCTTAATCATACCCTTTAAGGTGGAATGGACTGGGATAAACTGAGGCTGGGGTTCCGCCAAAGTTCTGTACATCTCATCCAAAGGCGTCAAAGATTTTTTCTCTGTCTTGATACCCATTGTATCATACATAGCACCTAATAAGTCCTTCATTAAATCAGCAGAGAAAGCAAATTTCGATCTATCAGAATTAGAGACTTCCCCATCTGATGGATGATCCAATTCAGAAATCTCTCCCTCAGATAATTCTGAATCCTCCACCTCGCTTTCTCCTCTATGTTTAGAACCGGAGGGCCCCGGCTGAGATAAATCCAATACAGGAGATGCTGGAATAGTAACTACAGGCACTGTGTCCATATCTCCACTAGTTCCTGGGACATCCGAGGGAACTATAGGATTTAAAGGAATGGCAGATTCCTTAATCTCTTTTATTGCTGTGGACATTTCTGACCTCATCCAGCCCATTAAATCTTTAAATATGACGGGTGACTCATCTTTAACCACCTTTTCTGTACAGTTCTGACACAGCTTTTTGGAAGATGAAGATAAACGACCGTTACATATTGCACATTTCTTCTCAGACCTGTTTGAACCATGCTGACTGGTTTGAGCAGCAGCCTTGTCAGGCCTTTCAGACTTTTCATTTTTATCAGATTTGTCCGACTTGTCATGTTTTTTAGGCTATAAAAAAACACAAACAAGGAACAAATATTACTAGAGGTTTTATATTATATATCAAACAAGCAGGAGTATTTCAGGTACCACATCTACTTGCCAGAGAGGGGTCTTGGCCAGACTTCTCAGACTGCGAAGGAGCTGAACCTGAAGCGTCCTCCATGATTGCCAGCAACATCTGAATCATGGACTCACCTCTAGCTTAAATACACATAAGCAGACCCAGCTGAAGACAATCAATGCTACCCTTGTTGCATAATTTATGTTAATCAGCCGCACATACCTTGATGAATCAGCCTCCAGGCTGACTGCATATCACCGCCGCGGCCCCTGCTGCTTGGTCAGGCATCTTAATTGGAATCAGCTGTTCGGCTGATTCGCTTCTCACCGCCGCGGCCCCTGCCGCTCTGCAGACCTCAGATCACGGGGGACGCCAGCGCGTGACTACTTCCGGGTGAACCGGAAGTGACCTTCTTCATGCGCGCGCCTGCGCGCATAACACAGCCGCCTTCACTGGAGAAGCCTCCCATACGCTGCAGGACTCCCCACTGATCACTGCTCAGCTCTGATGGGAGTCCTGCTACACGCTGCCCCTGCCGACTGACACGGATGGCACCCTGGAGACCTTTCCCTCCGCTCCGTCCGGGACAGGAAACTATACTGAAGTATAGCAGCAAGTAAGTAGCTTATATAGCAGGCTGCCTGTCGCTTATGCAAATTCTTCTTTTGCAGTTCCTGTCCACGGTGGAGAGGGAGACAAGTCTCATCCAGGGGTGCTGTCCGAGTGACGATCCGGGAAAATGGGAGTAATCTCATTCGCGCTTTAAGGTTGGCTAAGCTGACACACATCCCTTGCCTGGCGCACGTGATGAACCTAGTAGTTCAGCGGTTCCTGAGGACATACCCAGGCGTGGCCGATCTTCTGTTGAAGGTGCGACGAGTGGCCAAACATTGTAGAAATTCCAGTACTGCTTCGGGGGCACTCGCCAAGATGCAGGAGCGCTTCAATCTCCCCCACCATCGCTTGCTGTGTGATGTCCCTACGCGCTGGAATTCTACGCTGCACATGCTAGCCCGCTTTTGCGAGCAGAAGAGTGCAGTGGTCCAGTACATGACGACGCAGTACCGAGGCGCATCTGGACAGCTGCCAAGCTTCTGTGGATCCGATTGGGCCAACATGTTGGACCTCTGCCAAGTCCTCCAAAATTTTGAGCAATCCACGTTGCTTGTGAGCAGTGACAACTCTTCAGTCAGCATTACCATACCACTGCTGTGTTTACTGAAGAGGTCAATGTTGAAAATCAAGGAAACAGCTGTCATGATGCAACTGGGGGAATCTGAAGGAGAAAACGATCAGCGTGATGGTACCAACATTAGGCCATCCGCCTCAGGAAACGCTGGCCCCAGCAGCTATGACGAAGAAGAGGAGGAGGAACAGCTGGAGTTGGAGCAGGAATTTCCTGCCACCACTGACGAGGGCCAGAGCGGTGCACGTTGGACTTCCACAATTCAGCGCGAATGGTCAGCAGAAGCAGACCAGGAAGAAGGTGACGACTATGATGCATCACAACAACTATCACAACGCTCACAAGAGGATGATGAGGATTCTGGCAGGACTCTGGCACACATGGCTCAATTCATGCTAGACTGCATTGAACGCGACCCACGCATTGTGCGCATTCTGGACAACACTAATTACTGGGTTTATACCCTTCTGGATCCACGGTACAAACACAATGTTCCAAAACTGCTTGAAGAAAGAGTCAGACAGGTCAAAATGGAAGAATACCAGCAGGCCCTTGTGGAGACTTTAGAGAGGAGATTGACATCCTCCCCCTCCTCTAGCCAGTTGTACGCCGACAGACTGACTTCCGCAAACCCAGGACGACCAGGAGGGCAGCAAACAACACAAGCCGCAGCTAGTGCCCAAAAGGGAATGGTATCGGCAGTGTCCTTGGAGTGGGAACATTTTCTGACACCCATGCAACAGCAGCCCACAGAACAGCAAGCGTGCAGATCCACCTCCAACACCGATCGCCTGGAGAAGATGGTCAAGGACTACATGTCAGATGGCGTAGCTGTGTTGAACAATCCATCTGCACCCTTCAACTATTGGGTATCAAAGCTAGACACCTGGCACGAACTGGCAATGTACGCAATAGAGGTGCTGGCTTGCCCGGCAGCCAGCGTTATGTCGGAACGCTGTTTCAGTGCTTCCGGAGGCATCATCACAGATCGGCGTATCCGCCTCTCCACAGAAAATGCAGACCGTCTGACTCAAATTAAAATGAATTAATCCTGGATTGGAAACGACTATGCAACACTCCTGGACCCCAACCAAGTAACATGAACAATGACCATCTGTGATGGGTTAGCGTTGCCGGTCCCTGTTTATTGAACCTCTCATCTTTATTACATTTATGACTGCATGGCGGCAAAAAGCATTGCTATATCCGCACGCTTTTTGTCCTCATGCAAGGCCTGGGATGTTGTGTCTCAAAAAGCGTGGCCTTCTCCTCCTGCGCCTCCTCCTGTTCCATCACGTGTGCTGCTGCTGGGTTCGCGTTTCCAGTCCCTGTTTATTGAACCTCTCATCTTTATTACATTTATGACTGCATGGCGGCAAAAAGCATTGCTATATCCGCACGCTTTTTGTCCTCATGCAAGGCCTGGGTTGCGTCTCAAAAAGCGTGGCCTTCTCCTCCTGCGCCTCCTCCTGTTCCATCACGTGTGCTGCTGCTGATGCTGCTGGGTTAGCGTTGCCGGTCCCTGTTTATTGAACCTCTCATCTTTATTACATTTATGACTGCATGGCGGCAAAAAGCATTGCTATATCCGCACGCTATTTGTCCTCATGCAAGGCCTGGGATGTTGTGTCTCAAAAAGCGTGGCCTTCTCCTCCTGCGCCTCCTCCTGTTCCATCACGTGTGCTGCTGCTGGGTTAGCGTTTCCAGTCCCTGTTTATTGAACCTCTTATCTGTATTACATTTATGACTGCATGGCGGCAAATAGCATTGCTATATCCGCACGCTTTTTGTCCTCATGCAAGGCCTGGGTTGCGTCTCAAAAAGCGTGGCCTTCTCCTCCTGCGCCTCCTCCTGTTCCATCACGTGTGCTGCTGCTGCTGGGTTAGCGTTGCCGGTCCCTGTTTATTGAACCTCTCATCTTTATTACATTTATGACTGCATGGCGGCAAAAAGCATTGCTATATCCGCACGCTATTTGTCCTCATGCAAGGCCTAGGATGTTGTGTCTCAAAAAGCGTGGCCTTCTCCTCCTGCGCCTCCTCTTGTTCCATCACGTGTGCTGCTGCTGGGTTAGCGTTTCCAGTCCCTGTTTATTGAACCTCTCATCTTTATTACATTTATGACTGCATGGCGGCAAAAAGCATTGCTATATCCGCACGCTATTTGTCCTCATGCAAGGCCTGGGATGTTGTGTCTCAAAAAGCGTGGCCTTCTCCTCCTGCGCCTCCTCCTGTTCCATCACGTGTGCTGCTGCTGGGTTAGCGTTTCCAGTCCCTGTTTATTGAACCTCTCATCTTTATTACATTTATGACTGCATGGCGGCAAAAAGCATTGCTATATCCGCACGCTATTTGTCCTCATGCAAGGCCTGGGATGTTGTGTCTCAAAAAGCGTGGCCTTCTCCTCCTGCGCCTCCTCCTGTTCCATCACGTGTTCTGCTGCTTGTGCTGGGTTAGCGTTACCGATCCCTTTTCCTGGAACCTCTTCTCTGTATTACATTTATGACTGCATGGTGACAAAAAGCATGTTACCTGTGCAAAGAAACATGACATTTTCCACATTTAAAAGACAGTTTTTCCTTTGAAACTTTACAATCAATTTTCTCAAAAACTATAAGCTCTTTTTCAAATATTTTTTTTCCTCTTGTACCCACTCCCAAGGTGCACATACCCTGCAAATTTGGGGTATGTAGCATGTAAGGAATAGTGTTGGGCGAACAGTGTTCGCCACTGTTCGGGTTCTGCAGAACATCACCCTGTTCGGGTGATGTTCGAGTTTGGCCGAACATCTGATGGTGTTCGGCCAAACTGTTCGGCCATATGGCCGAACTAAGAGCGCATGGCCGAACGTTCCCCGAACGTTCGGCTAGCGCTGTGATTGGCCGAACGGGTCACGTGTAGTGTTGGGCGAACATCTAGATGTTCGGGTTCGGGCCGAACATGGCCGCGATGTTCGGGTGTTCGAGCCGAACTCCGAACATAATGGAAGTCAATGGGGACCCGAACTTTCATGCTTTGTAAAGCCTCCTTACATGCTACATACCCCAAATTTACAGGGTATGTGCACCTTGGGAGTGGGTACAAGAGGAAAAAAAATTAGCAAAAAGAGCTTATAGTTTTTGAGAAAATCGATTTTAAAGTTTCAAAGGGAAAACTGTCTTTTAAATGCGGGAAATGTCTGTTTTCTTTGCACAGGTAACATGCTTTTTGTCGCCATGCAGTCATAAATGTAATACAGAGAAGAGGTTCCAGGAAAAGGGACCGGTAATGCTAACCCAGCAGCAGCACACGTGATGGAACAGGAGGAGGGCGGCGCAGGAGGAGAAGGCCACGCTTTGAGACACAACAACCCAGGCTTTGCATGAGGACAAGAAGCGTGCGGATAGCAATTTGCATTTTGTCGCCATGCAGTCATAAATGTAATACAGATGAGAGGTTCAATAAACAATAAACAGTAATTGGTGTTGTCCAGAATGCGCACAATGCGTGGGTCGCGTTCAATGCAGTCCTAGGCCGAAGAGGTCATAGCCTAGGGTCACAAAAACCTGTTTATTTGGGCAATTTCAATGGTGGCGAGTCTGACGTACATAAATCGCAGCAATGGCCGTTAGCAACGTCTGAATCTCACGAAATGTCTCATGCAGGTAGAAGACATATTGTTAGACTTGGGCTCCAAAGATGGGTTCCCTACATCTCTGCAAACCAGAGTTACAGGGCTCCAAATTTGGTAAAATCCCCCATAGGCTTTCATTGGGCCTCCTATTTACAGTTCCAAAATCTCACATCTTTTCAAAGGGCAATTGCTCAGCAGTGGCAAATTTTTTAGCATTGTAGGGACCCTTAGGGGGAACATGACTGGTGAGTTTCGGGCCCCTAGGCCAAAGAGGTCATAGCCTAGGGTCACAAAAACCTGTTTATTTGGGCTATTTCAATGGTAGTTATGCTGACGTACATAAATCTCAGCCATGGCCGTTAGCAACGTCTGAATTTCACGAAATGTCTCATGCAGGTAGAAGACATATTGTTAGACTTGGATTCCAAAGATGGGGTCCCTACATCTCTGCAAACCAGAGTTACAGGGGTCCAAAATTGGTAAAATCCCCCATAGGCTTCCATTGCCTCCCTATTTCACTTTCCAAAATCTCACATCTTTTCAAAGGGCAATTGCTCAGCAGTGGCAAATTTTCTAGCATTGTAGGGCCCCTTAGGGGGAACATGACTGGTGAGTTTCGGGCCCCTAGGCCAAAGAAGTCATAGCCTAGGGTCACAAAAACCTGTTTATTTGGGCTATTTCAATGGTGGCGAGTCTGACGTACATAAATCGCAGCAATGGCCGTTAGCAACGTCTGAATCTCACAAAATGTCTCATGCAGGTAGAAGACATATTGTTAGACTTGGATTCCAAAGATGGGGTCCCTACATCTCTGCAAACCAGAGTTACAGGGGTCCAAAATTGGTAAAATCCCCCATAGGCTTCCATTGCCTCCCTATTTCACTTTCCAAAATCTCACATCTTTTCAAAGGGCAATTGCTCAGCAGTGGCAAATTTTCTAGCATTGTAGGGACCCTTAGGGGGAACATGACTGGTGAGTTTCGGGCCCCTAGGCCAAAGAGGTCATAGCCTAGGGTCACAAAAACCTGTTTATTTGGGCTATTTCAATGGTGGCGAGTCTGACGTACATAAATCGCAGCAATGGCCGTTAGCAACGTCTGAATCTCACGAAATGTCTTATGCAGGTAGAAGACATATTGTTAGACTTAGATTCCAAAGATGGGGTCCCTACATCTCTGCAAACCAGAGTTACAGGGGTCCAAAATTGGTAAAATCCCCCATAGGCTTCCATTGCCTCCCTATTTCACTTTCCAAAATCTCACATCTTTTCAAAGGGCAATTGCTCAGCAGTGGCAAATTTTCTAGCATTGTAGGGACCCTTAGGGGGAACATGAATGGTGAGTTTCGGGCCCCTAGGTCAAAGAGGTCATAGCCTAGGGTCACAAAAACCTGTTTATTTGGGCTATTTCAATGGTGGCGAGTCTGACTTACATAAATCGCAGCAATGGCCGTTAGCAACGTCTGAATCTCACGAAATTTCTCATTCAGGTAGAAGACATATTGTTAGACTTGGATTCCAAAGATGGGGTCTCTACATCTCTGCAAACCAGAGTTACAGGGCTCCAAAATTGGTAAAATCCCCCATAGGCTTTCATTGGGCCTACTATTTACCGTTCCAAAATCTCACACCATTTCAAAGGGCAATGGCTCAGCAGGGGCAAAACTCACCAGTCATGATCCCCCTAAGAGTCCCTACAATGCTAGAAAATTTGCCACTGCTGAGCAATTGCCCTTTGAAAAGATGTGAGATTTTGGAAAGTGAAATAGGTAGGCAATGGAAGCCTATGGGGGATTTTACCAATTTTGGACCCCTGTAACTCTGGTTTGCAGAGATGTAGGGACCCCATCTTTGGAATCCAAGTCTAACAATATGTCTTCTACCTGCATGAGACATTTCGTGAAATTCAGACGTTGCTAACGGCCATGGCTGAGATTTATGTACGTCAGCATAACTACCATTGAAATAGCCCAAATAAACAGGTTTTTGTGACCCTAGGCTATGACCTCTTTAGCCTAGGGGCCCGAAACTCACCAGTCATGTTCCCCCTAAGGGTCCCTACAATGCTAGAAAATTTGCCACTGCTGAGCAATTGCCCTTTGAAAAGATGTGAGATTTTGGAACTGTAAATAGGAGGCCCAATGAAAGCCTATGGGGGATTTTACCAAATTTGGAGCCCTGTAACTCTGGTTTGCAGAGATGTAGGGAACCCATCTTTGGAGCCCAAGTCTAACAATATGTCTTCTACCTGCATGAGACATTTCGTGAGATTCAGACGTTGCTAACGGCCATTGCTGCGATTTATGTACGTCAGACTCGCCACCATTGAAATTGCCCAAATAAACAGGTTTTTGTGACCCTAGGCTATGACCTCTTCGGCCTAGGACTGCATTGAACGCGACCCACGCATTGTGCGCATTCTGGACAACACCAATTACTGTTTATTGTTTATTGAACCTCTCATCTGTATTACATTTATGACTGCATGGCGACAAAATGCAAATTGCTATCCGCACGCTTCTTGTCCTCATGCAAAGCCTGGGTTGTTGTGTCTCAAAGCGTGGCCTTCTCCTCCTGCGCCGTCCTCCTCCTGTTCCATCACGTGTGCTGCTGCTGGTGCTGGGTTAGCGTTACCGGTCCCTTTTCCTGGAACCTCTTCTCTGTATTACATTTATGACTGCATGGCGACAAAAAGCATGTTACCTGTGCAAAGAAAACAGACATTTCCCGCATTTAAAAGACAGTTTTCCCTTTGAAACTTTAAAATCGATTTTCTCAAAAACTATAAGCTCTTTTTGCTAATTTTTTTCCCTCTTGTACCCACTCCCAAGGTGCACATACCCTGTAAATTTGGGGTATGTAGCATGTAAGGAGGCTTTACAAAGCACGAAAGTTCGGGTCCCCATTGACTTCCATTATGTTCGGAGTTCGGCTCGAACACCCGAACATCGTGGCCATGTTCGGCCTGTTCGGCCCGAACCCGAACATCTAGATGTTCGCCCAACACTAGTAAGGAAGCTTTACAAAGCACGAAAGTTCGGGTCCCCATTGACTTCCATTATGTTCGGAGTTCGGCGCGAACACCCGAACATCGCGGCGATGTTCGGCGAACGTTCGCGAACCCGAACATCTAGGTGTTCGCCCAACACTACTGCCGGAGCTGCGGTCTGCTGCTCCTGGTGAACTGACACGGCATCTATTAGATGCCGAAAGTCAGTTCACGCTGGGGGGTGCTTGAAGAATTTTAGGGGGTGCTTCACACCCCAAAGCACCCCCTGGCGCCGCCACTGAATATGATATTTGTATGTATACAACTCTGTGTGGCATTGTCGATACACAACGCTTAGCTCTAGATGCCAGCATGTGGTCCACGCTGTGTCACAGGGCCTGCCTCATTCTCCTCCAGCTGCTGAATCTTGCCACCTTTCTCAGGCCTATATTATTATTATTATTATTTAGTATTTATATGGCACCAACATCTTCTGCGGCACTGTACAGAGAATGTATTGTCTTTTTGCTTAACTGTAGAGATGGCCCAAACTGTTCACCCGCCAAATAGTTCACGGCGAACAACGCGTGATCGCGCCTATTCGTGAACATATGGGGTGTACAATTCGCCCCTATACTTTACAGTGGAACCAAAAATTGACCCCTCACCCCAGAGTCAGCAGACACATTGCAGCTAATCGGCTATTCCTCCCACCTGGACCTCCCCCTCCCACCACCACCACCTATCAGAAAGCCAGCACAGCACTGTGGCGGTCAAGGAGACTAGGGACAGAGCTGTACGCTATTAGGGAAAACGTAGTTAGGCCTGTGTTCTGTGTCCCCAGTGGAATTTCTTGCTGCTACAGTACCAATACACCATCTACATAACCAAAAGAGCCCTTCTAAAGGCTGTATTTTGATCTTGTGATATTGCTGTTCAGTGTGTCCACACAGTGCACTTTAGCTGTTGCTAGTGTGACCATATTTTGATTTCCAAAAAAGAGGACGATCGGCACGGCCTCCAGACGAATTCAGACAAGCTTCTTGTGTCGCAGATTGTGCAGCTCTGTTGGTACTGCTGGTTGATACTCTGTTGCTAGCTCAGTCCCCCCTAAGTTCCCCCTGCGCTCTGCTGTCCCCCATAAATCACACCTGTGCTGTCGACACGCAGCGTGTCGCAGCGGGCTGTGTTTACCTATGTACTGTCACTCTCGCCGCTCCCCCTCCTCCTGCATAGCTCCGGTCCGATGATTGGAGGGAAGGGACGCAGACGGCGACCGGAGCTATGCAGGAAGCGGGGGGAGCGGCGTGAGTGACAGTAAATAGGTGCGTGTCGACAGCGCGGCTGTGATTTATGGGGGCATAGCAGAGCACAGGGGGAACTTAGGGGGGATTGAGCTAGCAACAGAGGCTGGGCAGTATAAGCAGACCCAGCCTCTGTGTGCAGATATCATTGTTAGAACCCCACCTCGGGCTCTCTTTAAACGTGCTGGGCTGCTCTCGGGGCTGCTCATTCTGTCACTCATTACACAAGATATTTTCGCGAATTTCTAAAACCCGCCAGGACGGCTTGGACAGGAAGTAAAAAGTGGACATGTCCGGGCAAAAGAGCTTCGTGCTACAGTAGTTCACCCTTCTAATGGCTGTTTTTTTCTTGCTGTTATATTACAGTTTTGTGTGTCCAGTGCACACATTAGCTGTAATCCAATAATCCTTCACCCCCTACTGGCCTCTAGTATCCACTACTGCCCCCTGTATAAGGCCTCAGTGCAGAATCAGTGTTTTTGGGTCACTTAACTGTTATTGACCACACTATTGCACACAAGAGAAGGGCAACCGTGAAAATGCTAAATATATTACCTAAACAAAGCTAGCTATACTCCCCTCATAAAGTTTTCTATATGCATCATGCCAACAAGGAAATATGAATACTACAAAGAATGAGAATTGGCTCTTGGGTGCACATAGAAACACATATAATTTATTAATTATTCAAAAATTCTAATAACAAGCTACTAAAGAAAAGAAAAGAAAAAAGAAGAAAGAAAAAAACAAGGAAATTATATAATACATACAATTGCTAAAAGTATATCCCCACAGAGGTCATGACCTAAAGGAGGCTGCAGTCCTCCAATAAAAAAGTTCTGGTACTCATGTGCACTTGTTTTTTTCTTTCTTCTTTTTTCTTTTCTTTTCTTTATTAGCTTGTTATTAGAATTTTTGAATAATTAATAAATTATACGTGTTTCTATACGCACCCAAGAGCCAATTCTCATTCTTTGTAGTATTCTTAACTGTTATTGAACTACCTTAGTCTGACCATGAGGGCTGGAAAACCACGATCACTTGCACTCCCATGAATGTACACACAAGCACGGCAGCCACTACACACCACTATACAAAGATTGCCGCTGAGAGGACTAACATTTATGTCCTGGAGGTGTCAGCTAGCAGAAACAATTATATGCTCACCTGACATTATCACTAAAGCTCTTTGCGGTTGTTTGCGGTGCTTTAGACGCAGCGTTTCGTCTGTCAGTGTGAACTGGGCCTAACCCTGACATTACCTTCTTGCTGTGTACGCATGCCGGACATTTTAGAGCACTTAGAGCAATTACACAAATTAAGGAATGTACTGCGATTTCTGCCCTTTAGAGAGTAAAACACTACTCTGCGTCAACTATGTCATTTTTGGTGGGCCTTTTGCCATACACCCCCCTCTGACATGCCAGGGTCCAGGTGTTAGACCCCTTGAAACAAATTTTCCATCACTTTTGTGGCCAGAAACAGTCCCTATAGGTTTTAAAATGTGCCTGCCTATTGAAGTCTATATACCAAACACAAAAGGATTGCTCACTCCCAGACAGCACTCTGCCACTTACCGTATATAGTCTGCAGACTGCTAGTCAGCCAATAAGAAGTGCAAATACATTACACCTAGTCTGCAGTACTTAATTGAGCAGAGGCTGAGCAATTCAGCCAATTGTTGGAGAGGGCTTCAGTCGCATATAGACAAGGGCTATACTGTATGACCAGCAGGGGGCACCAGCGTGCAGTAAACTCCCTCTCATCCGCCCCTCTCCTAACTAAACTGCATAAAGAGCTGCAATTGAAAGTTAAAATATGCAAACACAGGGGCATATCTGGGTGACATAGCGCCTATGGCAAACACTGAATTTGTGCCCCCATTAGACCACCTTGTCCCATAATAACAGCTTATTTTCTTGCAATGATACAAGTCTCCCCAGTATAGGTTTCTAGAGTTAACCCCCAAGTAAAAGTAACCAGAGGTAGCACCCTAGTATAGGTAGCCAGTATAAGTAGACCCATGTTTACGTTGCCCTCCCAGTATATGTAGTTAGAAATGTCTCCCAGTATAAGTAGCCTTCTTTAGCATAAGTGGTAAGAGGTATCCCCCCAGTATAAGTAGTCCCTCAGTATAGGTAATGAGTGGATCCCCTCAGTATAAGTAACCCCCCCAGTATAGATTTGGCAGGTGTCCCCCAGTATAAGTAGAACCCCAAGTATAGGTAGTGAGAGATGTCCTCCAGTATAAGAGCAGGTACAAATGCCTGAGAGGCATCCTTCAGTATGGATGGTTACGTCCAAAGTATTTTTTGTGTCCAACCCAGACTTCTTAGATGCTAATGGGATTGTCACTACTCTCTCCCTTCTTTCCTACATCGCTGGCCACTTCTTTATGGAGTAGCGTCACACATTGGACCTGATTCACAAAGCGGTGCTAACCCAGTTAGCACGCGTAAAAGACTTTAGACGTGATAACCATTGCACCACGCTGGTGAAAAGCCAGTTTAGGCGTGATAAGTTTAGGCGTGATAAGTTTAGATAAGTTTAGATCGCGCGCAAAGTCCCGCACGCAAAGCAGCGCCATTAAACTCTATGCGAAGTGCACCAGACTTTGCTAGCGCAAAACTTTTGATCAGCTGTGCACTGCGGTGCTAACCCAGTTGGTGCTATAGTTATCACGCCTAAACTTATCACGCCTAAACTTATCACACCTAAACTTATCACGCCTAAATTGAATTTAGGCGTGATAAAGGGCTTTTCACCAGCGTGCTAACTGTTAGCACCGCTTTGTGAATCAAGCCCATTACCTGCATACTCATTCTGAGTCACTAATTCATAAACACATAAAGGTAAATGATCAACCCAAGAGCTTGTGCAAGTAAAATTAAAACAGCAGCAGAGAAGCCATGGTAAGGTGAAGATAAATGGGTTCCTATCCTAGTGCATAGACCCGCTTGCTAACCAATTGGTTTACGGTAGGGCCATTTTAACCTCTTAAGGACCGCGGTGTTAAACCCCCCTAGTGACCAGGCCATTTTTTACAAAATGCACCACTGCAGCTTTAAGGCCTCGTTGAAGGGCCGTACAACTCAGCACACACGTATGATTACCCCCTCCCCCTCCTTTCCTGGTGGTCAATGATCTCTCCCAGGATGTTTATTTATTTTTTTATAAACACCCTCCCTCCTCCAGCCAGCCAATGACAGCGCTCGGCTGTCATAGGCTTCAGCCTATGAGAGCTGATCGCTCTCCTGTCTCCCAGGGGGACAGCCGTGTCGCACAGCTGTTCCCAGTACAGCGCTGCCTTAGATCACAGTGCTGTACACGGTAAATAGATGGCAATTGCCGCTGGGAGACTGAAGGCGGAGCGGCGTTCCGTCATTCATACAGAGATGCATACACAATCTCCTGCAAAACCCCGCCCCAGGACTTCATGCCAATTGGCATGGAGTGGTCCTGGGCAGTGGTGCTCAGCAGAGCTCGAATATTCGAGTAGCTCGAATATTCGAGCTCTTTTTCAGCTATTCGAGCTCGGTATTCGAGCTCCGAATAGCTGGAGCTATTCGAATGGGCTATCCGAGTACACTCGAATAGCCCATTCACTATTCGAGCTATTCGAGCAACCCGGCGCTATTCGAGCTCGGTACCGAGCTCGAATAGCGTCATAGCCCAGATTGATGTCCTTAGAGCCAATCAGAGGGCTCCCAGGCCCTCTGACGGCAGCCAATCACAGAGGGGGACCCTGGCCAGCCCCTACCCTATAAATAGCGGCCGCCATGTTCCGTTTCTCCATGCTTGCCTGAGACTTGTACAGAGAGAGAGTTGCTCCTTTGTGCTTTGGCTTAGCAAGTGCTCTATTGTGATCATTTACCTAGCGTTTTTGCTCACCTACACCTGCCATATACACCTATATTGTTGTTAGTTAGATAGACATTGTATTTTAGTTAGTAGCTTGTGTGTTACATTAGAGACAGGCAGCTGCTGCAAGCTTACAGGTTTAGGCCTCAGGGGGGCCTTGCCTCTGTGGGCAGCTGTCCTCTGTTTATTTCTCTCATCTATACCAGTATTTCTGCTGTCCTTTACTAATAGTATTGTAGTTATACTGTACTAGGAGTAGGACACTCACTGACTGTCACTGTTTATAGGCTACTAGCTAGCTCCTGCGTGTGTGCACTCACTCACTGTCTGTGTGTACACACACTCTATTTCCTTCTGATTACTGATAGATTATTGTTAGTTAGTTGTACTTACTTACTACTTACTCTTACTGTACCCGTAGGGACACTCACTGTCACTGTTCATATAGGCTACTAGCTCCTGCGTGTGCGCACTGCACTCACTGTCTGAGTGTACACACACAACACACACTCTATTTCCTTCTGATCGCTGATTGATTATCGTAATTAGTTAGTTGTACTTACTGTTACTACTTACTCTTACTGTACTAGGAGTCTAGGACACTCAGTCACTGTCCATAGGCTACTAGCTCCTGCGTGCGTGCACTCACTGTCTGAGTGTACACACACCCACACTCCATTTCCTTCTGATCGCTGATTGATTATCGTAATTAGTTAGTTCTAATGTAACCCTGTGTGCGTGTCATTGCAACGGACACACACACCAAGGGTTAAATATGCATTAACTTTTTGTGGGGAGGGCTGCTATAAGGGGAATCTGCAGGTGCCGCCAGGGGGAGCCCATGAGCAGGAAAGAGGAGAGAGAAGCTGGGCATGTGCAGGGTGGAAGTAACAGGTTTTTGACAGTTGTAGGCTAGTGAGGGGGAGGAGTCAAGTAGCCGTGGAGACTGAGCTGATGAGGCAGCAAGATATAAGCTTGATTTGTGAGGAGATATAGGAGAGAGACAAGAAGAGACCAGCTATTGGTGAGACAGTCTGAGCAAGGCAGAGCCACAGACAAGTGAGCACTACTGAAAGCTAAAATAAGGAAGAGAGAGAGAGCTGCAGAGACATTACATGAGAGGAGAGAGATCATTCACAACTATAGGCCGGTAAAGAGCAACAATACTGGAGAGTTAAGCCAGAAGAGAAACAGTAAGCAATAAGAATGAAAGACAAGGATATTAAAATGTACCTGTAACAGAGAGAGATAACAGAAACCAGCAGAGACATTACAGTGACACAGAGACAGCAGGACAGCAAAGCATACAAGAGTGAGACAGAGAAACAAGTGACAGGATTAAAGAAAAGCAGTGAAGACTGCAGTGCAGTGTCTGAAGAGATTGTGTGACAACAGCTGTCAGACAAAATACAGTGGAGAGAGTGGTGCTTCTTATATGTTAAGTGATCATTCACAATCATCAATTTCACATATTCTGTCCTATCCTGGATGTTGCTAGGTAACCGCCAGACATTTCTCTAAGTTTCCTTCTGTCCTGTGCAAGAATTCAGGTCCACTTTAAAAAGACAGTGGTGAAGAACTGTCAGCTAGCGGAGCGCTGTGTGAGGAAAATTCTGGCAAGTTCATGCAAATAAACTATCACATATATGTTTCCTGAACTAGCCCTGATCCTAGCAGGCGGATGTATACAGAGGCCTACCTATACTCATCTGCTAAGAAGAAGTTTATGAATGTGTTTTGTCACTAAACTTTTTTTTATACATATGATTTAATACAAATATTTCTTAAAAAGAACTTAATTGGTGTCTGGAGGATTTCTTTGCAGTTCAAGCATTATAGAGGTGTTACACTAGGACACTCAGTCACTGTGTTCATAGGCTACTAGCTCCTGCGTGCGTGCACTCACTGTCTGAGTGTACACACACCCACACTCCATTTCCTTCCGATCGCTGATTGATTATCGTAATTAGTTAGTTGTACTTACTGTTACTACTTACTCTTACTGTACTAGGAGTCTAGGACACTCAGTCACTGTCCATAGGCTACTAGCTCCTGCGTGCGGTCACTCACTGTCTGAGTGTACACACACCACCCACACTCTATTTCCTTCTGATCGCTGATTGATTATTGTAATTAGTTAGTTCTACTTACTGTTACTACTTACTCTTACTGTACTAGGAGTCTAGGACACTCAGTCACTGTGTTCATAGGCTTCTAGCTCCTGCGTGCGTGCACTCACTGTCTGAGTGTACACACACCCACACTCCATTTCCTTCTGATCGCTGATTGATTATTGTAATTAGTTAGTTCTACTTACTGTTACTACTTACTCTTACTGTACTAGGAGTCTAGGACACTCAGTGACTGTGTTCATAGGCTACTAGCTCCTGCGTGCGTGCACTCACTGTCTGAGTGTACACACACCCACACTCCATTTCCTTCTGATCGCTGATTGATTATTGTAATTAGTTAGTTCTACTTACTGTTACTACTTACTCTTACTGTACTAGGAGTCTAGGACACTCAGTGACTGTGTTCATAGGCTACTAGCTCCTGCGTGCGTGCACTCACTGTCTGAGTGTACACACACTAAATTTACTTGTGATTACTACTGATTATTGTAACTGCTAGTTGTACTTCCTGACTGTTACTACTTACTTACTGTACTAGGGGACACTCACTCAGTCACCTCACCAACCAACCCACTCCATTAAAGTACCCCACTTTTCACCCGCCCTTTTAAAAAACTTTTGTCTATACGCCCAAAACATTGAAGATGTCTGGAAGTGGCAGCCAGCGCGGTTTGGGCAAGGGGAAGGGCAGCAAGGGAATCAGGAGGAGAGGGAGCAGCATTGTGGCAAGCCGCGGCCGCGCCACCATGCACAGTTCCGCAGCAGCAGCAGCAGCGTCAGTGGCTAACATTCCTCCCATAGCCACTGGCCGTGGACGCCTTGGGCGCCGCCCAGCAGGAGCATCTGCAACTCACGCTGCAGAGACACAGCAGCAGCAGCGTGTAGCACCTGCTCCCATTTTCCTCCAGCCGGGTCGGAAACGTCCCATTGAGGAAAAGCATGCAGACACTGTGGTGCAACTCATGACGGAGGATGAGCAGCCCGCCATCAGCTCTGCATCTGAGGCCTCCACCCTCACCACCACCACCACCACCCCTGTTCGCAGCAGCCGCCCAGCAGGGTCTGGGGAGGAGGCCAGTTCACCGTCACTCGCCGACCTGTCATTCAGCAGTCTTTTGACCCCAGGCATCATGAGTAAATTGTCTGCTGTTGTTGGCGATCTTGAGGAGGAGATGCTGATGGGCACTTTGGGGGATGAGGGATTGGACAGCAAGACTGTGGCGACAGTCAAGCAGCCCATCCATGCATCAGGAGAGGAGTTTGGGGGGTCCTCATCCCAGCAGGACATGTTTCAGGAGGGGGAGGATGTTGATGACCCGGTGACAGACAGAGACTGGGTGCCACCACCTCCAGGGGATGTCGTCCTCAGCAGCTCTGAGGAGGAGGAGGAGGATGCTCTTGTGGGCCTTGCAAGGAGGCGCATCATTGCAAGCATTGGCAGCAGCAGTAGGCAGGTCCCACAGCCTGCTGGTGTCTCAGGCTCAGCAGCAGCAGCAGCAGCATCTGCCAGTACCACCACCAGCCGCACCCAAGCCCCCCAAGCCCCACCCCCAACCACCACAGGGAGACAGGCAGCAGCGCTTCCATGCCGTAGGGGGATGTTTCTGTCTCCAATCTGGCGCTTTTTCACCATGCCCACAGTGTACAGCAAGTACGCCACTTGCAACCACTGTCAGCGGAAGTTGAGCAGAGGTGCAGACCCCTTAAAGTTCTGCACCAGCTCGCTCATCAACCACCTTGCTGCGAAACATTTCCACCAGCATCAGGAGTTCCAGAGGCTGAAGGCATCTGGTGCTGGCAGTGGCACCACACCCATCACTGCACAGCCTTCAGCAGCAGCAGCAACAGCAGCCACCCGCCCTCCTGCTCCTCCAGCAGCACCAGCAGGAGTGCGGAAACGCACTGCTCCTCCCCCCTCTGCAACTCCTGCCGCCGACACTGAGGCCTGTTCTGGCAGCCAGTCCTCAGTGGCCTCCTCCGCTGTGTCTGCTGATTCCCGTGCCAGCAAAAGGCCACGCCAGAGCCTTTTGAGCGAGTCCTTCCAGGGGGTGGTTAGGGCTCTGCCTCCCAGCAGCCGTCGCGTGCGGCAGCTGAACGGCTTGCTGGCACGGGCCATGTGCTCCCAACTCCTGCCGTACACGCTCGTGCAGGAGGGGAGCGACATTCGTGCGCTGCTTGCTTGCGCAGCCCCAGACTGGCAGCTCCCCAGCAGACACTTTTTCTCCCGCAAGGCCATTTCTGCACTGCACCGCTTTGTGATGGCCAATGTGGAGCGAGAGCTGGAGCACGCGGTTGGTGAAAGGGTCCACGTCACCATGGACTCCTGGAGCAGCCGCTTCGGGACAGGCCGCTACCTGTCCTTCACTGTCCACTGGGTCAGCTTGGTGGAAGGGGGTGAGGATGGGAGAGCAGCAGCGGGCACAGCAGCAGCAGCAACACAGTGGGTGGTGCCACCCCGCAGGGTCAGGGGAACTGCAGCAGGTTCCTCCGATCCTCTGCCATCCTCCGGCACACCTGGCCAAACCCCCCGCCTCAGCAGCAGCGTGAAGGCCCGCCACTGCCAAGCGCTGCTGCACTTGGTCAGCCTTGAGAAGACCAAGCTGACGGCAACCCATGTGTTGGCCAAACTCCAGGAGCAGGAGAGGATTTGGCTGACCCCCAGAGGCCTCAGAGTCGGAGAGGTGGTGGCCGACAATGGGGCCAATCTGGTTGCCGCAATAGACAGGGGAAACCTGACCCACATCCCCTGTCTTGCCCACGTGCTGAACCTGGTGGTGCAGAAGTTCCTGCGCACCTACCAGGGGATGGGCGAACTGCTGGAAACGGCAAGGAATGTTGTGCGTCACTTCCGGCGCTCGGCTGCAGCCTGTGCGAGCCTGGAAGACGTGCAAAAGGAGCTGGATCTGCCACGCCATCGGCTGATCCTTGACGTTCCGACTCGCTGGAACTCCACCCTGGCGATGTTGGAGCGTCTGGTTGAACAGAGGCACGCTGTCAAACAGTACCTTGCCCTGGCCACTGTTTCCGCAGCTCAGAGAAGGGACAAGACCAGCAACATCCCGTCCATCGTCCCCGATGATGACTGGAGGCACATGCAGCAGGTGTGCTTTGTGCTGGCTCCCTTCCTGCAGGCCACAAACATGGTGAGCAGGGACCATGCTATGGTCTGCGAGTGGGTGCCCCTGGTTTCTCTGCTGAACAGGGCCCTCGATGCTTTGCTGGAACAGGGAGCGGCAGCCTTGGACCAGCAGGAGCGGCAACCAGCTGCGCAGTCCACCTCTGAGGGGGAGGAGGAGGAGGACTTGGTGGAGGTCCCTGACCTGGCTGCTGATGAGGGGGATCAGCACAGCGCAGCTGAGTTGGTGCGGGGGTGGAGAGAGGATGAGGCGGCAGAGGAGGAGGATGAGGACAGCACTGACGTCGATGTGCCAGCAGACGTGGCCCGCCTCTTCCCAATGGCAGCGCACATGCTGACGTGCCTGCGCAGGGACCCCAGGGTGATCCAGATGAAGCAGAGGGAGGACATCTGGATCAGCATAATGTTGGACCCACGCCTCAAGGGGAAGTTGAGCCAGTTCCTGCCTCCTGCAGGAGGAGACCCAGCGCAACAAATAAGGAGCTTGCAGCAGGCCCTTGTTGAGCGCTTGGAGGAAGCCTTCCCCCAGCCTTCCACCCCCACTGTCCAGCAGCCAGCACAGAGGCAGCAGCAGGTGCCTGCATCCAGCAGCAGCAAGCGCCCCACAGACCTGCTGTCTCTCAGCCACGAGCTCTACAGGACTGTAGAGGCTCCGGCAGCAGTGACTAGAGAGGAGATGCATGCAGCAGCATCCTCCTCCGGTCACAGCCAGCGCCTGACCCGCATGGTGGCTGACTACATGGGGTCGTACAGCGGGCTTGACAGCGATGCCCCTGTTGATCCCATGGAGTATTGGGTCAAGCGCATGGAGATCTGGAGCGAGCTGGCACAGTACGCCCTGGAAGTGCTGTCCTGCCCCCCTTCCAGCGTGCTGTCCGAGCGCTGCTTCAGTGCAGCTGGTGGCGTGGTCACCGAGAAACGCTCACGTCTGTCTCACAAGTCTGTGGACAGACTGACGTTTCTCAAGATGAACCAGGCGTGGGTGGAAGGCGAGTTCCTGGCCCCTGTTGTCGGCGAGAGGGGGACATGAACTGGCTGCCGGAACCATCGTTAATGTGCCTTACCACCCTTTACCACCTCCTGGCTCCTGCTCACTAAGCCAGCCTGGTTCACTTTGACTATTACGTCGCCTGCAGCCACACATTTTACACCTACAGTGGGCTGCTGTGTACTGCCCTTCTGCTGTCTGTCTGTGTTTCCCACTGCCAGGGTACACAGAATTACCTTCTTCTGCTGCCACTCTGCCACCAGCTATTACGTCAAACAATAGCTATATTGGTTGTAAAACCAAAAACCAAAAAACCATTAAAAAAAAAAAAAGGTTTAATTTTTCTGAGGTGCCCGGGTTGAAAACTGTGTTGTCCCAGTTGTGTATTGGACACAATGTGGGCTGCACGACCGCTGTCTGGGACCTCCTGTTGTGTTTATTTACAGCCCTGGTATCACCGCTAGGTACCAGGGCTATTATGTCACGCTGCCTACCTGCTGCCACACTCACACTGCTCCTCCATACCTCCTCCTGCTGCTGCTGCTGCTGTCTGTCTGTGTTTCCCACTGCCAGGGTACACAGATGATTTACCTTCTGCTGCCACTCTGCCACCAGCTATTACGTCAAACAATAGCTGCTCGCCTACTCCTCCATTCCTCCTCCTGCTGCTGCTGTCTGTCTGTGTTTCCCACTGCCAGGGTACACAGAATTACCTTCTTCTGCAGCCACTCTGCCACCAGCTATTACGTCAAACAATAGCTATATTGGTTGCAAAACCAAAACCAAACAAACCATAAAAAAAAAAAAAAAGGTTTAATTTTTCTGAGGTGCCCGGGTTGAAAACTGTGTTGTCCCAGTTGTGTATTGGACACAATGTGGGCTGCACGACCGCTGTCTGGGACCTCCTGTTGTGTTTATTTACAGCCCTGGTATCACCGCTAGGTACCAGGGCTATTATGTCACGCTGCCTACCTGCTGCCACACTCACACTACTCCTCCACACCTCCTCCTGCTGCTGCTGCTGCTGTCTGTCTGTGTTTCCCACTGCCAGGGTACACTACACAGATGATTTACCTTCTGCTGCCACTCTGCCACCAGCTATTACGTCAAACAATAGCTGCTCACATTACTCCTCCATTCCTCCTGCTGCTGTTGCTGTCTGTCTGTGTTTCCCACTGCCAGGGTACACAGAATTACCTTCTGCTGCCACTCTGCCACCAGCTATTACGTCAAACAATAGCTATATTGGTTGCAAAACCAAAACCAAACAAACCATTAAAAAAAAAAAAAAAAGGTTTAATTTTTCTGAGGTGCCCGGGTTGAAAACTGTGTTGTCCCAGTTGTGTATTGGACACAATGTGGGCTGCACGACCGCTGTCTGGGACCTCCTGTTGTGTTTATTTACAGCCCTGGTATCACCGCTAGGTACCAGGGCTATTATGTCACGGCGAGCTGCCTGCCTCATTGACTGCCTGCTGCCACACACTCATCCTCCTCCTCCTGCTGCTGAATTTACCTCCTGCTGTCTTTGTGTTTCCACTGCCAGGGAGCACATACAATGGCGCTTCCAACATGCGTGCGCCCACCAGCTATTTGTTACGCTCAAAAATAGCTGCATTTCTGTAAAAAAAAAATTGAAAAGAGAAATACGTGAAGAAGAAGAAGACGATATTGAAAAAGAAGGAGAAGGAGAAGATGAAGATGAAGAAGAAGATGAAGAAGAAGATGAAGAAGATGATGAAGAAGAAGATGAAAAAGAAGAAGAAGATGAAGAAGATGAAGAAGATGAAGAAGAAGAAGATGAAGAAGAAGAAGATGAAGAAGAAGAAGATGAAGAAGATGAAGAAGAAGAAGATGAAGAAGATGATGAAGAAGATGAAGAAGAAGAAGAAGAAGAAGAAGAAGAAGAAGAAGAAGAAGAAGAAGAAGAAGAAGAAGAAGAAGAAGAAGAAGAAGAAGAAGAAGATGAAGAAGAAGAAGAAGAAGATGAAGAAGAAGAAGAAGATGAAGAAGAAGAAGATGAAGAAGATGAAGATGAAGAAGATGAAGATGAAGAAGAAGAAGAAGATGAAGATGAAGAAGAAGAAGAAGATGAAGAAGATGAAGAAGAAGATGATGAAGAAGAAGAAGAAGATGATGAAGAAGAAGAAGAAGAAGAAGAAGATGATGAAGAAGAAGAAGAAGATGATGAAGAAGAAGAAGATGAAGAAGAAGAAGAAGAAGAAGACAATATAGAAGAAGAAGAAGAAGATATAGAAGAAGAAGATCTAGAAGAAGAAGAAGAAAGATAAAGAAGAAGAAGAACAAGTATATACAGTAACACTACTGAACAAAATTAAGGACACAACTTCTCTTTCCACATTTTTTTTTAAAGGAACATCCCCACATAATCACTTGCTGTTGTTACTTGGAAAAAAAGATGTTTCTTGCATCATTCACCCTCAAAACAAGTGTTGGAAGCTATTTAAGGCCAATTCGAATAGTCAGCTCGAATAGTGAGCTCGAATACCGACTCGAATAGTGAGCTCGAAGTCCGAGGTCGAATCGAATAGTAAAAATTATTCGACTCGAATATTCGACTGACCTCGAATAATTTACTATTCGAATTCGACCAAACTCGAATTTTAAAAAGGGGTATTTGAGCATCGCTGCCGCATTGCTCGCGCCAATTAGCATTGAGCAATCTAGGAAGATTATAAGCAGTAATGTAAAGAATCTGATGTTCATGCTGGGTTGTGCCATGACGTTATCTTTCTGTCTTTTAGCAAAGGGCCTTGCTGAGATTGGTGCACAGTGGATACACGGACCATCTCCAGAGAACCCAATTTTCGAGCTAGCATCCCACTACAATCTTTTACGCCCAGATGCCTTGCTTGAGGAGAACCAAAAACGTGATAGGAAAGACTACCTTTCTAGCATACCATATATTATTTATAGCAGTTCTGGAAAGAAAATTAACCCAGAAGTATTTATGAATGTCACGGATATGTTCTATGAAAGTTATGAAAGAGCAACAAATTTCACAAAAGATAACTGCAGTTCAGATGCCAGTGTGGGGCGTTTCCTACGAGAAGAAATTATGCGCATTTCTCAGGAATGGGAAGAAACAATGGCTGGATCTTATTTGGCATATCTAAATGGACTGATCAGTGCAGAGCTTAGTGATGATGGAGTGCATACATTGGACAATTTAGCACTTTGTCCCTATGGGGAATATATACCCTTGCCAGGACGGGATTGCACATTTCCCAAGTAAGTACCATAAAGCATCAGTTAAGATGTAACTTTGTATGCCAGAATAGAGTTAGGCCCGGTCCACACTGCCAATCAGATTCGTGAATACGGATCTGATTACCAGTCTATCGTATCCGTTTGCTGTTCAGCTGCTTCCGTTCCATTTTTCCATATCCACCCTGCCCCCCCCCCCCTCCCCCCCTCCCCCCTTGACACCCATCAGCAAAGTGAATTTTGCTGGCTAGAACGGTCCATTTCTTCACTAGTGTGAAGAAATCTTCTGTTCTCTTATTGCCCCCAATGCTGCGCTTCAGCTTTTGTTTCCATTCTGCAGGAGAAGACACGGTACACATTAGCATTAAACGGTCCGTTTGCAGATCCTAAGGATGCGAACGGATTCAATGTTAACTTATGGATCCGTTCACATTGGTCTGTTAGAACAGATCTGTTCCACATGATCTGCTGAACAGACATCACATTTTGTTCTGCAGCTATTTTTCCGTACTGCTGGAAAATGGAAGTTGTAGCACTGCATTGAGGGCAATGAGAAAACAATTTTTTTTTTTATGTTTAGAGTGTGGGAATTATTTTTAAAAAAATTATGTGGGGTACCCCCTCCTGAAACTTTTTAACCCCTTATCCCCCATGCAGGCTGGGGTAGCCAGAATGTGGACCTCCGACTGATTGGGACTTCACACCCTTATTATACCAGCTGCAAAAAAGGTCCCCTAATGCCGATTTTTGTTCCGTGGTATATGTTGGGGGGGCCCCCCAGGTTTATTTTGCCCTGGGGCCCCATTGTTGCTTAAACCAGCCCTGTGTGGGTAGGTGGAAAGTGTGGGTGATATAAGTCTTAGGGTGGATGGACAGTGGGTGTTGGTGTACGCCTTTAGGTGGGTGGACAATGGGAGAGGTGAAATTCTCAAGGGTGTGGACAGTGGAAATGGAGTGAATCAGTGAGATCATCATAAGCAGCTCCAGGACTTACAGCCTTGGAATGCGTTTTTAAAAGGTATCATAGATTGCATGTTTATAGTAATTAACATTCGGAGCTATACTTTGCCACTGCTGTAGCATGTACTATTGTTTGTATTGATTCTGAGGCTTATATAAGGTTGCTATGAAATATTGAATCGAATATCTATTGGAAAAAACAGCTACATCAATCTAACCTTTCATATATTTATTATGAAATCAGCAATGCTGCTACCCTTTAAAGAGAACCCAAGGTGTGCATTTTTGTAAACAAAACAAAACAAAAACATGCTATCTGGATTAGGTAGCCCAATCACCACCGCTCCCCACTGCTCCTGTAGCCCAAAATCCTCTACTTTCAGTTTCAGTGACCCCAGGGGTCACGACACTGCTGAGGGGGGGGGGGGGGGGGGAGGGGGAGAGGCAGAGCTGTGGGGGTGGTCATAGATATTTGCACTTGTCCTCTCTGACCTATACTTTTTTGCTGCTGTTTTCATAGTTAGTCTGTTTTATTTGTTGCACACTTTTCATCACACATTCCTATCACAGGATTTTACAGTTACATATGCTCACAATATGTGCTACTATGAGTGAGTTATTCATACCTACATATTTGTACTTCATGGTCAATCTGATATATACTTAGTTGTACTTGGTATATTTATTTACCTCTTTTTTATGGACCATATATATATGATTTAATGACTTATGACTCATGGCTATGATGTGCCATCCTCCTATTTTATTTGGTTTTAATTGTTTTTATAATACATTTGCAGTTTAATAAAGATTTTTTTTTTGTATATTAATTTGAGTGGTGCGGTTTCTTTAGGAACAGCTTTTTTCTTTGATACTTCAAAAATCAGTCTATGAACTATTGACCTTTTTATCTATCCCCTGCACTCAGAAGCTGTTCTCTTCCAGGCAAGAGTTTTAGGACTGTAATTCCTTATCAGTGATCGTGATGCTATAGTCTGACTAGGTCCCGATTAGAGAAAAACTGTCACATGCACATGTGTTTGTTTAACTCTTTCAGCCAGAAAAAAAAAATGATTGTACACAACCTGGGCTACATCTATAAATTATACATTTTGGTTTGGGGGGCCTGTGAAATAGCCTCAGGGGGCCGCATTTAGCCCGGGGCCTTAGTTTTGAGGACCACTGATTTAACCAGTTCAGCCTTCAGTGTTGTTTCACCTTATGCATCTGAGCAACTTTCACCTTCTATTCCTTCGCCAATAACTTTATAACTACTTATCACAATAAATTGAGCTATATCTTGTTTTTTCCGCCACCAATTAGGCTTTCTTTGGGTGGTACATTTTGCTAAGAATTATTTTTTCTAAATGCATTTTAACGGGAATATTAAGAAAAAAAAATTAAAAAAAATAAGTATTTATCAGTTTTCGGTCATTATAGCCTTAAAATAATACATGCTACCATAATTAAAACCCACCTATTTTATTTGCCTATTTGTCCCGGTTATTACACCATTTAAATTATGTCCCTATAACAATGTATGTCACCAATATTTTATTTGAAAATAAAGGTGCATTTTTTCAATTTGCGTCCATCACTATTTACAAGCTTATAATTTAAAAAATTATAGTAATATACTTTATTGACATGCATATTAAAAAAGTTCAGACCCTTAGGTAACTATTTATGTTGTTTTTTTAATTGTAATTTTTTTAATTTATTGTTTTTAATTAAAACATTTATTTGGGGGTTTTTTTGGAGTGGGGAGGTAAACAGTTAATTTCAAATGTAATTGAATGTGCATATTAAAGAAAAAAATGTATGTAGATGTAGTTTTACTATTTAGACACAAGATGGCCTCAGTAATTTTTTGTTTTTCCATCCTGTAAACGAGTGCTCGCTTACAGGGAGGACGTGAAACTTAGAAAGAATGTGGCTCTTCTTAAAAGCCGTCGGTCTTTCACACGAGGACTTAGATCAATGAAAGGGAACTGTCCCATTCATTGATCCCCAGGCTAACGGAAGGCGGTGGGAGCGCGCACATGATCGTGTGGCCAACGGCAGTTTGTGCAGCCTATCTGGACGAGTATATTCATCCAGATAGGCTGAAGTGGTTAAATTGTACTAAAAGACATACTGTACTTACCTACTGTAAGAAAAATAGAAGTCTTTGGATCCTATAGAGGACTAACATGCCGTCCTTCCGGTCCCCCATCGCGAAGATTGGAGCCATGCTCCTCAGGCATGAGGGCGTCTGTACTGTGCCTGCGTGAGTACAGGCCGCGCCTGCACAGTAAGCCAACTCTGTGATATTATGCAGGCATAGCCATGAACAGGTGTGGCCCCGACGACAGGTCCTGGGCAGCGACAGAGGGCAGCGCTTCCTCCAGAGGCTTCTCACTCCTAAGGTTATTCACTTTTTTATGCCTTGGCTTCTTTTTAAACTTTAAGGTCTTTACTTGTCTATTAATAAGAGCAGCCTGTTTTCTATTGCTAAACAGCAGTTTCTAGTGATGAGAGGGAGTAAGGGCATATATATATACGCTATAGCGTATATATATACGCTATAGCAGCATAGAGAGTGATAGCAGCGGCTGGGAACGCGGAAAATCAGCCGCGTTCCCAGCCTGTCGGCGGCTGTCGCCGAACCGGAAGTAGCCGCCGGCGGGGACAGGACGATCGGAGCGGGGCTGCGAGGGCACCATCCAGCTTCGGGGTGCTGAGGGATGCCCCAGGTGAGTAAATGTCATTTTTTTTTTTGACTTAAGTATTCCTTTAAGGCAGATTTATTGGAATTTGGATGCAGCTTGAAATTAAATTAGGTCACTCAGAATCAGAAGGAAGTGCATTTGATTGGCCCAGTTCAAAACTGCATACAGTTTGCAATAAACTTGCATGCAAATTGGAATTATTAATATCTTGCTAATTATCTCTATCAGTTGAAAATTTGAATTTAGGTGTTTTTCGTGCTCCATGGGACACAAGTATGGGTGGGAGGAGGTGCCCCAAATAATGTAAAAAAGTTAAACCGCAGTATAAAATTAAACAGTCTTACCTCAGAGGAAGGGAAGTAAGAAATAAGCAATTTATTGGACACTAAAGGACCATGTGTTTTGTGGCCTTTACCCACTTCTTCAAGTTAGGTCATAGCAATCACCAGGGGCTGTCTTAGGGTTAGGCACCATCAGGGGAGGGTTCTGTGTGAGAGTAGAGATAAGTTAGGTCATAGTAATCACTTTTCTCAGCCAGGGCCGGATTTGTACCTTTTACCGCCCAAGGCCCACTGTCACCAGCCCCCCCCCCCCCTTCCTTCACCACCAACATCTCACCTCCAAACTTACACACACTTTTTCCCCAAGCAAAAAGTCTTAAAGTGAACATTACAGAAAAAATACCTTAAAGGACAACTGTAACTAGAGGGATAGGGAGGCTGCCATATTTATTTCCTTTTATACAATACCAGTTGCCTGGCTATCTTGGTGATCCTCTGCCTCTAATACCTTTAGCCATAGCCCCTGGACAAGCATGCAGCACATTAGGGGCTTGATTCACAAAGCGGTGCTAACCTACTTAGCACGTCTAAAGTCTTTAGACGCGCTAACCAGGGTGCTAAGTAGGTTAGCACCGGATTTCTCAATCACATCGCGCGCTAACTTTGCGCGCATAAAGTTTTACGCGCGCAAAGTGTTACGCGCGCTAAGTCCGATAGGCTTTAATGGGCACTTTGAGCGGAGCGCCCTGCGCTCTGTGCAGTACGCGCGTAAAGTTTTACGCGCATAAAGTTTTGCGCGTGTAAAGTTTTATGAGCGAAAAGCTTGTTTAGACGTGCTAAGGGGGTTTTCACAGGCGTGCTAACAGTTAGCACCGCTTTGTGAATCAAGCCCTAGGTGTTTCTGACATTGTCAGATCTGTGTAAGATTGGCTGCATGCTTGTTTCTGGTGTGATTCAGACACTACTGCAGCCAAATAGATATCTCAGCAGGGCTGCCAGGCAACTGGTATTGTTTAAAAGGAAATAAATATGACAGCCTCCGCATCTCTTTCTTTACAGTTGTCCTTTAAATCGTTCTGGTGTCCACGGTTTCTGCACTGGGACCCTCTGAGCATATTCAGACCCCTCACTGCTGCCTGGGACCCTTTTCTTCCTTGCGGCTGCACTCCTGTCTGTGTACAACCATACTGGGTTTATGCAAGTATCATCCGCACATGCCCAGTAATACAAAGCCTTTCGTGCATGTCTGGTTTTGTGCTAACGGGAATGTGAGGACCATACTTGTGCATGCCCAGTACAGTTGCATTTGTACATGGGATCGCAGGCATGAGAAAATATAAGGTCCCAGGCAGCAATGGGGGGCTGAATATGTTAATGACCCCTCAGTATAGGTAGCTGGATTCTGTCCACGCCTTTAGTAAAGGTAGACAGATGCTGTCCCCCTTGCTCCCCCAGCCCCCCTTAGAATAGGCAGCCAGATGCTGCCCCCTTGCTCCCCCAGCCCCCCTTAGTATAGGCAGCCAGATGCTGTCCCCCTTGCTCCCCCAGCCCCCCTTAGTATAGGCAGCCAGATGCTGTCCCCCTTGCTCCCCCAGCCCCCCTTAGTATAGGCAGCCAGATGCTGTCCCCCTTGCTCCCCAGCCCCCCTTAGTATAGGCAGCCAGATGCTGTCCCCCTTGCTCCCCCAGCCCCCCTTAGTATAGGCAGCCAGATGCTGTCCCCCTTGCTCCCCCAGTCCCCCTTAGTATAGGCAGCCAGATGCTGCCCCCTTTGCTCCCCCAGCCCCCCTTAGTATAGGCAGCCAGATGCTGTCCCTCTTGCCCCCCAGCCCCCCTTAGTATAAGCAGCCAGATGCTGTCCCTCTTGCCCCCCAGCCCCCCTTAGTATCGGCAGCCAGATGCTGTCCCCCTTGCTCCCCCAGCCCCCCTTAGTATAAGCAGCCAGATGCTGTCCCCCTTGCTCCCCCAGCCCCCCTTAGTATAGGCAGCCAGATGCTGTCCCTCTTGCCCCCCAGCCCCCCTTAGTATAGGCAGCCAGATGCTGTCCCCCTTGCTCCCCCAGCCCCCCTTAGTATAAGCAGCCAGATGCTGCCCCCCCTTGCTCCCCCAGCCCCCCTATAGTATAGGCAGCCAGATGCTGTCCCCCTTGCTCCCCCTTAGTATAGGCAGCCCCCCTTAGTATAGGCAGCCAGATGCTGTCTCCCTTGCTCCCCCAGCCCCCCTTAGTATAGGCAGCCAGATGCTGTCCCCCTTGCTCCCCCAGCCCCCCTTAGTATTAGCAGCCAGATGATGTCCCCCTTGCTCCCCCAGCCCCCCTTAGTATAGGCAGCCAGATGCTGTCCCTCTTGCCCCCCAGCCCCCCTTAGTATAGGCAGCCAGATGCTGTCCCCCTTGCTCCCCCAGCCCCCCCTTAGTATAGGAAGCCAAATTATGTATCCCCCCCACCTCCCAGTATTGGCAGCCAGATTCTGTCACCTCCCCCCCCCCCATTTTTGCATAGGTAGCCTGATGCTGCCCCCACCCCCTCAGTACAGACACTCCTTTACTATAGGTAGTCAAATGCTGTGTCCGCCCCTCCCCCCCCCCAGTACAGGTAGCCAGATGCTGTTCCCCCTTATACCCACCCCCCCAACCTCAGTATAGGTAGCCAGATGATGTCCCACCCTTACCCCCCTTAGTATAGGTGGCCAGAAGCTGTCCCCCCTCCCTTACTATAAGCAGTCAAATGCAGTCCACCTGTAACCCCTCCCCCTCCGTGTAGGAAGCCCGATGCTGTCCCCATCACCTCTGATCCCCCCCATCCGAGCAGGAGCCAGCCCAGTGCGGATGTCCTCATCCTCTCTTCCTCCCTCCGTCACTCACAGACTGGCAGCAGAGTCACTAACCGAACTATCAGTGCTGAAGATTCCTCTGTCCCACTGTCAGCCTCTGCAGTGCATCTCTCAATCCAGTCAGCGTCTCTCACATGTGACTCACCGACACTTTACCGGGGAGTCACATGATGGGAATCACCAGAAGGAGAGAGGGATGCACTGCAGAGGCCGACACTGACAGTAAGGCAGAGGAATCTTCAGCGCTGAAAGTTCGGAGTGTGTGACTCTGCTGCCATTCTGCGAGAGGACGGAGGGGGGAAGAGAGGATGAGGACAACAGACATCCACACCGGCTCCTACTCTCCGGGAAGGGGCGGCTGCTGGCTGTGCTGAGCTAAGGTATGCGGCTGCCCGCCCCTAACAGGAAATAGTATAGCGCTGTAACAGGAAGCTCTGCGTAGCAGGGGTAAAGTGGAGGCTGCGGACTTGGGGAGCGCATTTCAGGGCTGGTGGCAGGTGAAGTCAACCTGTCACCACCCGCCCCTCGCCTTCTGGTGGACTCTGGCGCCCTAGGCACCAGCCTTGGGTGCCTTTCCCCAAATCCGGCCCTGTTCTCAGCTATATCTCAAGCCCGCGTCTATTTGAAAAGGGCGCCTGGAAAAAAGGGTGCCTGGTGTAGCCCATATATGCCAAATTCGGCTACAAAAAAAGGCGCCTGGTGTAGCCTATATATCAACTTCGGCTACAAAGGGTGCCTGGTGTAGCACATATACCAACTTCGGCTACAAAGGGCACCTGGTGTAGCCCATATATTTCAAATTCGGCTACAAAGGGCGCCTGGTGTAGCCCATATATGCCAAATTAGGCTACAAAGAGTGCCTGGTGTAGCCCATATATTCCAAATTTGGCTACAAAGGGCGTCCAGTGTAGCCCATGTATTTCAAATTCGTCTACAAAGGGCGCCTGGTGTAGCCCATATATGCCAAATTCGGCTACAAGGGCACCTGGTGTAGCCCATATACATGTCAAAATCGGCTACAAAGGGCGCCTGTTGTAACCCATATATGCCATATAGTTTTATTTTATAAAAAGGATGCTGTTATAGACAAAATTTGTTGGGCCTTAAAAGGGCTCTAGATATAGCTGAGAAAAGTGATTACTATTACCTAATTTCTCCCTACTCTCACAAAGAACCCTCCCCTGGTGGGGCCTAACCTTAACCCCCCCCCCCTGGTGGGGCCTAACTCTAACCCCTCCCTGGCAGTGCCTAACCCTAAGACAGCCCCTGGTGATTACTATGACCTAACTTCTCCCTACTCTTACAAATAACCTTTCCCTAACCCTAACCCCACAGGTGATGCCTAACCCTAAGACTCCCCAGGTGGTGCCGAACCCTAAGACTCCCCAGGTGGTGCCTAACCCTAAGACTCCCCTGGTGGTGCCTAACCCTGAGACTTCCCAGGTGGTACCTAACCCTAAGACTCCCAGGTGGTGCCTAACCCTAAGACTCCCCAGGTGGTGCCTAACCCTAAGACCCCCCCAGGTGGTTTCTAACCCTAAAACTCCCCTGGTAGTGCCTAACCCTAAGACTCCCCTGGTGGTGCCTAACCCTAAGACCCCCCAGGTGGTGCCTAACCCTAAGACCCCCAGGTGGTGCCTAACCCTAAGACCCCCCAGGTGGTGCTTAACCTTAAGACCCCCGGGTGGTGCCTAACCCTTAGACCCCCCCCCCCCTGCTTGTGATGCCTAATCCTAACCCCCTCCCACCCCCGAATCAAAAATCTTGGCTATAAAAGGGTGCCCTTTTATAGCAGAATCAAAAACCTTGTAGCCGAAAACCCTGTAGCTGAATGCAAAATATGGGCTACATAGGGGTGCCCTACTGTAGCCGAAAACCTTGTAGCCCCAAAAAATATGGGCTACAAAGAGGTGCCCTACTGTAGCCGAAAACCTTGTAGCCAAAAAAATATGGGCTACAAGGGGGCGCCCGCTTGTAGCCTATACCAAAACTCGGGCGCCCTTTTCACCACCTTGTAGCCCATATTGGCAGAAATAACATTGGATGTCTATGGAGGCGCCCTTTTCATACAGGCAGCTCAGGCGCCCTTTTCAACGGATCCCCTAAAGCCCTTTTATAGCCCAAAACATTTTGCTTATTATTATTTAGTATTTATATAGCGCCGACATATTACGCAGCGCTGTACAATGTATATATATATCTTGTCACTAACTGTCCCTCAAAGGAGCTCACAATCTAATCCCTACCATTGCCATATGTCTATATTATGTAGTGTAAGTACTGTAGTCTAGGGCCAATTTTTTAGGGGTAGCCAATTAACTTATCCGTATCTTTTTGGAATGTGGGAGGAAACCGGAGTGCCCGGAGGAAACCCACGCAGACACGGAGAGAACATACAAACTCTTTGCAGATAGTGCCCTGGCTGGGATTCGAACCAGGGACCCAGCGCTGCAAGGTGAGAGAGCTAACCACTACGCCACCGTGCTGCCCATTGTAGCACTGCCTATAACAGCATCCTTTTTATAAACTAAAACTAGCTTTTTTGGCTATACCAGGAGCCCTTTGTAGCCGAATTTGGCATATATGGTTTACACCAGGCACCCTTTGCAGCTAAATTTGGCATTTGGGCTACACCATGTGCCCCTTGTAACCAAATTTGGCATATATGGGCTACACCAGGCGCCCTTTGTAGCCGAATTTGACATATATGGGCTATACCAGGCGCTCATTGTAGCTGAATTTGGAATATATGGGCTACACCAGGTACCTTTTGTAGCCGAAGTTGGTATATAGGCTACACCTGGCACCCTTTGTAGCTGAATTTGGCATATATGGGCTACACTAGGCCCCCTTTTTTCCAGGCGCCCTTTGCAAATATATATATTGTCCTGCAAGGCTCACCTACTACACTCTACTGGTCACCAAACTTGGTACCAGCCAGGCTGCCAATGCCAGACTCCTGCAAGTTCACCACTCCTGCTCATCAGGTATGCAAAGAAAAGAAGAAAGAGATGGCTCACAAATGGCTACAGCAATCAGCTTGTATTGGAGCAAACAGGTGAATTAACAAACAAGTGAATACTGAAAATACTCAAAACAATGTTTTTTCATCTGTTGGTGGCCAGTCGAGTGCCATCTTTTTCTTCTTTCCTTTGCATGCTAAACGTAGACTGAGAGAAGGTAGCCTAGAGGGCTTAGCTACCCAGATTTGCGTGTAGCATTTTTTTACCAATTATCTCAACGTCTGGAAGTACTACACCATATTCCTTGTGTTCTCTGTTCTTTTTACTGGAGTTCATCCCTTGAATTTCATCCACCAGACACACCCATAACACAGGACACAGAATTCCTGTAGGCAGGAGTCGCAGGACCAGAACTTAGCAGAAGACAAGGGTAATCAATTTTGGAAACTATTGATTAATTCCCTGAAAACTGATTATTAGTCAAGCTGACAGGTAACAGTCATTAGCAAATCTGACTAGCCTGATGCAAAGTTCCTTTTCACTCAAGAGCAGTTTCGGCTCACTGCAGAGCAAGGGGAATTTCCTGGAATTCCAAACATGTACGTAAATTAAAAACCTATACATTTTATACAGTATGGGAAACCTATCTACTTATTTTTTCCTATAATTACAGGGGATTTGAAAGTCTTGTAAATCGAATCAAAGAAAATCTGCCAGAGGACATTGTAATATTGAACAAAGTAGTGAAGACCGTTAAGTGGAATGGTTCCTTCCAGGACAGAGACGCTAATGTGTGTCCCGTGGAAGTTCAGTGCGAGGATGGAGACACGTTTGTGGCAGATCATGTCATTGTCACTGTTCCATTAGGTAACAACAAATTGTATGCAGTGGAATTCCTTTTTAAGTATGAATAGTATTGTAAGTGCTATTTATGAAAATTGACATGTGATATGTAGAGAGAGATAAACATTGGTAAATATATTACATACAAATTAAAAAAAATGTGTGTAAATATACACTACCCACTACAGTTCCAGGCTCACTGTCACGTGTCTGCAGTGAGCCTCGAGCTTTAGTGGCCAGTTCAGAAAGCTGCCGGGAACATTACAGAATGCAAGCTGGAGTGAGGCCATGTAAGCTATGCTTCGCAACACACTATGCTTACCGGGGCCCACACATGTCACCTGCGGATAGGTCAACACCCAATTTCCCCCCCCCCCTCCCCCAACTTTATACCCAAAATTTGTGTGTCAAAAAATCGGTCTGTCTGTGATATATGATACTTTCTTTTCTTGACATCAGTACTACAAAAACCTTCGTTCTAAGTTCACAATCAGCACTACATACACCTTCCTGCCTAAGTCTAAGGTTACGTTCACACGGACATGTTGCGGTGCTTAGCCTATAAAGTCACATCACGCATTATACATGTGGCACAATGCCTAAAGAGAAGCATACATTCACTGCAACTGCTAACACACATGGGGCTCGATTCACTAATGCATGCTAACACTTAGTACGACAGTGATAAACCGCTTTGCACGTGATATCATGTGCTAAGTATCATTATCATGTGCTAAGTATCATTATCACGTGAAGTCACTGCAGATCACGCAAACAGAATGTAGATCATGAATTATTACTGTATACATGTGCTTACATTAACATGTGAGTTAATGTAATACGGCGCGCTCAAAGTTTAACGTACATCACTTTATGTACTGTATACAGTAATAATTCATGATCTACATTCAGTTCCCGTTATCTGAAGTGACTTCACGCGATAATGATACTCAGCGCATGATAATGATACTTAGCACGTGATAATGATACGTTGCACATGCAAAGCCTTTACTCGCGCATTTGCACGTGCAAAGCCTTTACATGTGTATAACTGAGTTATCACACTTTAGTGAATCAAGCCCATTGTGCGGTACCGCACTGCATGCATCATGGTATGCCAATTAATTTCACTGCACCACACTGCTGACACGCTGATGTGAACAAAGTAACAAAAAACAGAAAGTGTAGGTTGCACTGTAGGCCAATAAGTATCTGCTGTGGTCATAATTTAAATACATGCAGACTGCAAGAGCAAAAGAATTACCAAAAATGAGCAAAATAATTACCAAAAATGGCACCATTCTATGGTAAATAATTCACAACATCTTTATTAAATAATTCATTTTGCATATTTTTTAATTTCATGAAACCATTGAAAACCAGAGGCAATCTGCAGTTTGCAGATGTACTATCCTATACAAAAAAATCTAACTGTCTCTGCGTCATTCACTTTCCCTGTCTGTCCGTCCGTGGCTTTTTTGTACTGCGCATGTGCGCAGTACAGACAGCCGTTGGGACATTAGGTCGGGCCAGGGAGCAGGAGGAGGCGGGGGCACGTGCGCGTAGTGGGCGGGTGTGCGACCTCGCGGCCGATGCACGTGCGCCGGACGGGCGGGTGCACGCACTCGCGGTGCTTGCTTGCGTGGTGGCGGGAACGTGCGCGCGCACTGACTGGCAGCAGGGGTGGCGCGGTAATATCACTACCTAGAGCCCGTTTTTAAACGGGCTTAGGTAGACTAGTTACAATGTAACTGCATTTCATTAGCAATGCAACTATATTGTCCAATGCAACACACCAGTGTAAAAGTAGCCTAATAATTTTCATCACATAAAAATGAAGTTTGAAAATACAAACTTTATTCCTTATTGTGCTTTGACAGGATATACTCTGTATATTCTTTAAAGAGAACCCGAGGTGGGTTTGAAGAATATTATCTGCATACAGAGGCTGGATCTGCCTATACAGCCCAGCCTCTGTTGCTATCCCAAACCCCCCTAAGGTCCCCCTGCACTCTGCAATCCCTCATAAATCACAGCCACGCTGCTGACAAACAGCTTGTCAGAGCTGGCTGTGTTTATCTCTATAGTGTCAGTCTGCTGCTCTCCCCGCCTCCTGCAGAACTCCAGTCCCCGCCTGCATCCCTTCCCTCCCTGCTGATTGGAGGGAAGGGACGGGGGCAGGGACCGGAGCTATGCAGGAGGCGGGGGAGCAGCTGAGACTGACACTACAGATGTAAACACAGCCTCACAGCATGGCTGTGATTTATGAGGGATTGCAGAGTGCAGGGGGACCTTAGTGGGGTTTGGGATAGCAACAGAGGCTGGGCTGTATAGGCAGATCCAGCCTCTGTATGCAGATAACATTCTTTAAACACACCTCGGGTTCTCTTTAAGTATTCATGGATTCTAAATTTTTAGATGTCTTTTGTATGTCCAATTTATAGTATTCCATATAGGCACTGTATACAATAGTGTATAGTGACCAGATTTTTCTGGGTTCAACCTGGGACAGGGCAGGGGGGGGGGGGGGAGTTTGCGGTGCGCGTAGCAAAAAAGGGAAACATGGGCGTGGCCATGACATTGTATGGGCGGAGCTAACGTAATGATGTAACAGCGAGGCATAAGAAAGCAGTGTTTCCATCATGATGTGGTGAAACGAGGATTCGCATCATGGGTGTGCAGAAACTGTGTGATGCTATTTATTAGTATACCCGCCCTAACCCCAAAGCAAATATAGACAACTATGACCATTAAATAATAAATGCAGCAACAGTTACCCCAGACACCAGAAAATAAACGCAATGTGGGCAACATTTCAGCAGAAAATAACGCAATGTTGGCAACATTTCATCAGAAAGTAACGCAATGTGGGCAACATTTCAGCAGAAAATAACACAATGTGGGCAACATTTCAGCAGAAAATAACACAGTGGGCAACATTTCAGCAGAAAATAACACAATGGGCAACATTTCAGCAGAAAATAATGCAGTGGGCAACATTTCAGCAGAAAATAACACAATGGGCAACATTTCGGCAGAAAATAACGCAGTGGGCAACATTTCAGCAGAAAGTAATGCAGTGGGCAACATTTCAGCAGAAAATAATGCAGTGGGCAACATTTCAGCAGAAAGTAACGCAGTGGGCAACATTTCAGCAGAAAATAATGCAGTGGGCAACATTTCAGCAGAAAATAACGCAGTGGGCAACATTTCAGCAGAAAATAACGCAGTGGGCAACATTTCAGCAGAAAATAACACAATGTGGGTAACATTTCAGCAGAAAATAACGCAATGGGCAACATTTTAGCAGAAAATAACACAGTGGGCAACATTTCAGCAGAAAGTAATACAGTGGGCAAAATTTCAGCAGAAAATAATGCAGTGGGCAACATTTCAGCAGAAAGTAACGCAGTGGGCAACATTTCAGCAGAAAGTAACGCAGTGGGCAACATTTCAGCAGAAAATAACACAATGTGGGCAACATTTCAGCAGAAAATAACGCAATGGGCAACATTTCAGCAGAAAATAACACAATGTGGGCAACATTTCAGCAGAAAATAACGCAATGGGCAACATTTTAGCAGAAAATAACACAGTGGGCAACATTTCAGCAGAAAGTAATGCAGTGGGCAAAATTTCAGCAGAAAATAATGCAGTGGGCAACATTTCAGCAGAAAGTAACGCAGTGGGCAAAATTTCAGCAGAAAGTAACGCAGTGGGCAACATTTCAGCAGAAAATAATGCAGTGGGCAACATTTCAGCAGAAAGTAACGCAGTGGGCAACATTTCAGCAGAAAATAACGCAGTGGGCAACATTTCAGCAGAAAATAACGCAGTGGGCAACATTTCAGCAGAAAATAACGCAGTGGGCAACATTTCAGCAGAAAATAAATTTCAGCAAAAAATAATGCAGTGGGCAACATTCCAGCAGAAAATAACGCAGTGGGCAATATTTCACCTGCAAAAAAAGAATTTTACTCACCTGACAGAAGTCTCCTCTCCCGGCCGGCCTCTGGCACGCAGCTCCCCCAGAGATATTGCTCCTGCATATCTCCTGCGCTGAATGCAATAGCAGGGCTACGGGAAGATGGTGCCCAAAGCCCTGTACTGGAGACACAAATAGTCTCCAGTAAAGGGCTTCGGACGCCATCTTCTCGTAGCCCTGCTCTGCCTGCTGGAAGACTATGCAGGCTGAAGCGGGCTGTGGGCTATGAAACGCCATGACCAGTTTATGCAATCAGACATGACATAGCGCAGCAGCGATGGCGTGCCAGCAGGTTCGCCATCGCTGGCCTAGAATAAGAGTAAACATTGTTATTTGCTTCCACTGTAGGAGAAGTCTAAAATATCCAGCATTCTATAATGAACAAAAATGTAAATTTTTTATGTAGTTATCTTTATGTTTACAATTAAAATATTAGTTGCAGCAGGGACTGTAGCATGGAGAAGGTGGCAGAGTAAACATTGTTAGTTGCATCCACGGTATGAGAGGCCTAAAAATCAGGTATTGTATATTAAAGTTTTATTTTTTGTATTTGAATTGTTAATTTTAATTTTTTTTAATACAGTAAAAATTATTTGTCTGGTGAGTCAGGCATCCGGTTGTCTCTACTCATCTTGTAGCTTCCTGCTTAGACAGGCAGTGTCCTGCAGGATCATGGGAGATCACGGGAATTTCTTCCTTGCATTCAATTATGTCCGTGACACTGTATTTTTAAATTTATAAAATGCATGCATGACATTTAAAAAAATGTGTATTTCTGGCAGGCGCCACGCACATAACATGACATACTGCAATGTTAGTAGGAATAAAAGACATGCTGTGTGCTGAAGATGGGGTGTAGGATTGCTATCCCATTGGCCAAGGCGGGGCATGAGGCCTGGTGCAACAGGCCAAGTTTTTAAATATTAGGTACCGGTAATTAATGACATGCAAAAAAATGTTGCATTACTACTACTACTAGAATGCTGAGTGTGCCAGTAAACTGCCTGTTCTGCAGTCTGGGAAATAATAGCTTTCTCCTGCAAAAGATCACATATGGCACGGTCACGGAATGACACTCCACCACGACCCCTAGTCTTGGAGTCTAGGATTGGACTATTAACTGCTAAATAAATATTTGAATTTCAGGCCAGAAGTAAATGGCCTCTGCCACTTGATTATGCATTTCCTTCTGGTAATTTGTTTCCATAGGAGAGTTTGAATCGGGGTTTGCTTTATCTTCCTGTTCTGTAGGTGTACTTGTTAATTGCTCAGGACCATTGTTTATTTCTATTGTGGATTTGGGTGAAATCTTCAAACCATTTCTCTTCCTGGTTAATGACGCATGGCGCTTCGCGTCATCACGGTGGCCGGCGTGACCGATCTGCACATGCGCGTAAAATGCAATGATGCATAGCATCATTCCTGGTTAATGACGCCATGCGTCATTAACCAGGATGAGCCGGCCCGGGTGTCGCCGGGAACGGGGGCCAGCGGAGGCACAAGGAGAGGAGCCAGGAGGACGCCGGGGGACCTCGCCGCCTACGGTGAGCTGGAAGAAGCCCCAGGTAAGTGTAATCTTTTAATTACATGCACTGCTCGGGGGTCCCTTTAATGCAGATATATAATTTGTCACAACTACTTCCTGTGGCAAATGGCAAAACATTCCCCATTTTAATCACTCTTAAAGAGAATCTGTATTGTTAAAATCGCACAAAAGTAAACATACCAGTGTGTTAGGGGACATCTCCTAATACCCTCTGACACAATTTCCCCGCTCCTCGCCGCATTAAAAGTGGTTAAAAACAGTTTTAAAAAGTTTGTTTATAAACAAACAAAATGGCCACCAAAACAGGAAGTAGGTTGATGTACAGTATGTCCACACATAGAAAATACATCCATACACAAGCAGGCTGTATACAGCCTTCCTTTTGAATCTCAAGAGATCATTTGTGTGTTTCTTTCCCCCTGTTCTCATGCACTGAAGTTTCAGGCTGCTTGTTTCTTCCTGCAAACAGCTTTGCCCTTGTCTGCAATTCTTCAGTATGTGAAAACCCAGCCAGCTCAGAGGACGATTTATCCAGCTTGTAAAAGATAAGAGAGAAGAGAGAAGCTGCTCTAATCCTAAATAACACACAGGCAGTGTGCATAGAGGGGCCTGGAAGGGGGAGTTCATAGCAGAACCACAACACTGAAGAACTTGGAAGCCTTCCAGACACAGGCTGACAAGTCTGACAGGGGAAAGATACATTGATTTATTACAGAGACAGTGATAGTATAAAGTGCTGCAGTAAGCCAGAACACATTAGAATAGCTTTTTGAACTTGTAGGATGATAAAAAACAGGATGCAATTTTTGTTACAGAGTCTCTTTAATGTAAAGAACCTTTTCCTAAATAAATGGCTAAAACTTTTTCCTCCATGCGCAGATCATGTCCCCTAGTCTTTTGAAAAAGCCTTGGGACAAAAAGCTCATCTGCCAAGCTTTTATATTGCCCTCTGATGTATTTATACATGTTAATTAGATCTCCTCTTAGGCATCTTTTCTCTCTCTTCTAAATAAGCCTAGTTTATCTAACCTTTCCTGGTATGTGTGACCTTCCATCCGTCAAATCTCTTTTGTTGATCGTCTTGGCACCTGCTCTAAAACTGCAATATCTTTCCCTGTAATGCAGTGCCCAGAACTTAATTCCATATTCCAGATGTGGCCTTACTAGTGAGTTAAGCAGGGTCAGTATTATGCTAGCATCCCAAGTTTTTATTTCCCTTTCAATGTATCCCAAATTGTTATTTGCTTTAGTTCCAGCGGCTTGGCATTGAATACAATTATTTAACTTGTCAAAGAGTACTCCTAAGTCCTTCTCCAAGTTTGATGTCCACATTTGTATCCCATTTATTTTGTACGGTACTAGGCTGTTGGTATGACCAAAATGAGCTTTATATTTTTTAACATTGAACTTTATCTGCTTTTTATATGCCCATATAGCCATCCTATCCAGATCATTTTACAATATGTCACTATCTTCCTGAAATGTGATGATTCTGCACAATTTTGTATCATCTGCAAAAAAAGCAACATTGCTTTTTACTTCATGTACTAGGTCATTAATAAATACATTTAAAGTGGATCTGAGATGAACTTTTACTCATTGCATAATTGTGTTCCTTACCAGGGCCGTTTCTTGGGCAGTGCGGGCAGGGCGACCGCCCTGGGCGCAGACTGGCAAGTACAAAAAGGGGGGCGCAGGCAGAAGGACATAACCGCTAGGGAGCCGATGACGCGCGGTGCAGCCAAATGGAAGAAGAAAGAAGATTACCAGCGCAATTAACTTCCTTGACTCCTCCTGGGCTGCCTGCGTCCATCACCCCCGCATGATGACCCCTGATGTCCTGTAGCGGTACTGCAGGTTGTCAGTGCACTGCGCCCATGGAGGAGTCAGCTTTCTGGGCTCTCTTTGCCTGTGTGTTTTCCTGGTCCCTGCTTCCTCCTGGATGGTCATTAGTAAGTAGGCAGATCTACTTGTGATGTGTGGCTGTGACTGTCCTTAAAGAGTAAGGGTTCGTGAGTCCACAGGATAGGGGGCGCAATTTTTACACGCTTGCCCTGGGTGCAATTTATCTTAGAAACTTCCCTGTTCCTTACATATAGTTTATAGGGCATTCTTCAAGCCAAATACTTTTTTTTAATGTTTTAATACTCTAATTCCCTATAAACTAAACACGCCTCGCCCACAGCTCATAGTGCCTTGGCTCTCCATGTAGCAAGGGCTCATGGGAGCTCAGTCTGGGCAGGAGGAGGTTACTAGCCAAAGATTTCAGAGGCAAAGGGGAGGAGGGACCAGTAGAGGGTAGTGAGCTGAGGGCTGGAGATGCAGTTGCAGCTTGCCTGTGTGTAATGTGACAAACAAAACATGGCCGCTGTCATTGCATCACAGGAATAAATAAACATGTAACTGTTGAAGCTGTTTGCAGCTAGATTTGTTGTGTAAATGTTAGATACTTCTAAACTTTAGATAAGAAATATAGGCAAGTTACTTGTCATAGTTAGTTTTTCATCCCGGATCCACCTTAAGAGTAATGGACGAAGTACTGATCCCTGTGAGACCCCACTACTAACAGTCGCTGCTTTCTGTCCATTAGCCAGTTCCCTATTCATGCACACTGACTCTTTTCTAGTACTTGCATCCTCAACTTTTGCACCATGTGGGGAACATCTTTTGCACCTTGATTGTTGTGTGGAACAGTATCTAATGCCTTTGTGAAGTCCAAGTATATCACATCTACAGCATTCCCAATATCCACACTAGCGTTCACCACCTCATAAAAACTGAGCATGTTAGTCAAACAGGACCTGTGCTTGGTAGACCCATGCTGAGAAATAAGATTATTCTCTGCTCTGAAGTCTTGTAAACTCTTAGTAACCCCTCAAATAGTTTGCACACAACTGACATCAAGTTTACAGGTCTATAATTTCCCAGATCTGATTTTTTGCCCTTCTTAAATAATGGGAAAATGTGGGCTGTATGCCAATCTATTGGAACTCTGTCAGATGAAAGAGAATAACAAAAGATAAGATAAAGGGGTTTATCGATATCTGAACTTAATTCCCTTAGGACCCAAGGATGTATGCCATCCGGGCCAGATGCCTTATCCATTTTTTTTATTTAGTCTTGCCTTCACTTCCTCCTGCATTAAGTATTTCATATTAAAATTAAAATTGGAAGATTGGGACCCTTCCGCATCTGTAATTTGCACCAACAAATGTTCTGTTGTGAAATCAGAAGCAAAACAAGCGTTCAATAACACCCTACTTTGGTCGTCCACCATTGAGTTCCCTCCCTCATCCTTTAGAAGTCCAATACAGTCTACTTTTCTTTTTTTTTTTGAGTTGATGTACTTGTAAAACTTCTTTGGGTTAGATTTGATATCCTTAGCAATTTGATTTTCAGCTCCAAGCTTTGCCAGCCTAATTTAATTTTTACAACTCTTAGGGCTCAGCCACACTATAAGCGCTTTTCTGAGCACTTTGTGATTGATTACCGCTTTGTGAGCACCTTTTTAAAATTGCTCCCATTTACTTTCATTAAAATCGTGGTAAAAAACACGTAAACATGGTCGCAATTGCGCGATCACAAACGCGAAAAATCGATGTGATTTTTACCATGATTTTAATGAAAGTGAATGGGAGCGATTTTTAAAAAGCGCTAATCAATCAGAAAGGCGTTTATAGTGTGGCTGAGCCCTCATTGCACACCTTATAATTTCTTAATTCAGCCTCGGTCCCCTCCTTATAGGCATTCTTTTTCCACCACTTCATTTTATCTCCAACCTTTCTATTCATCCATAGAGGCCTCTTTTTTTTTATTCCTAGACGTTTTGTTTCCATATGGGATATATTTACTACAAAATTCATTAAGAACATTTTTAAAAGTTTGAGATTTCCCTTTAGTGTTCTTCCCCTGTAGTATATTATTGAATTAGTGCCTGTCTGAGTTCATATGGCATTCTTGTAACTGTCTTAGAGTACAGTCTGTTTTGCAGATTATTTGCTGTCATTGCTGCTTCACCCCAATATGTTTCAGAAAGTCCGGAGTATGTCAGCATACAGTACATCTGATCATTTCTGTCAGTGTTCTGTTTTTCCTTTCAGCTACCCCATTCTTTTCTGGGGTGCAGTGCATGGGCCTATTGTCTGCTCTATGCTGAGCTGTTTCAGGTAACTCTGTACTCTGTGTCCAGTAAATTCACCTCCATTATTACATCTGAAAACAAGAGATTTTCTTTGGAATTTGTTACGTAGTCCTGTAGCTTATCCAGCACTTCTCATTTGTTTTTCATTAGATATATAACAGTGTACCTTGAATAGGCGCCTATGAACCTCAGTATGTATCAGTTTCCACTTGGTGTAGGGACTCTCATGGGGCCACACACGTCACTGTGTATGAGAGCAAGTGGTCTCGAAGCTCTGTGATGGCTTACCTTGGGAAAAGTTGCCCTAGTTGCTTTAGATTTGATAGAACCAGGGCTGGATTTACCATAAGGCACTGTAGGCATGTGCCTAAAGGTGCCTGATGATGGAAAGGCAGCTCACTTCACTCCCTGAGAAGCTCTCTCCCTCCTTCCCTAAACACACCTCTAGCTACTTAATACTGACAATACCTCTGGCTACCTAATACTAAGGGGTGCCTGTAGCTTCTTACACCGGGCAGGAGAAGTAGGGGAGTGGTGACAGCTGGGCCAGCCAGCACACTTGCGGTGTGGTTCGGCAGGGGTTTGTAGGTCCATGGAGGGCGAAGTCTAAGGTGCCAGGAAATATGTGCCTATAGGCTCCTGTGATGCAAATCCAGGCCTGGATAGTACAACACTCACATTTCTAAGTATTTTAACAGGTTGACAACATTAGGTATTTTGTCAGGTTTCGCCTACTCAGTTCCTGTATGCTGTCAGGGTGTCTGTGACCTAGTTGAATGTGCCACACATAAATGCAATTACTATGTCCAGGTGTGCAAAGATTCGCCGTCAGGGAACGATCCTCCGGTTCCCTGCATTGACTAAGTTTCGATTTCAGTGACAGAGCCAGTAACCGGCCACTGCACCTGCGCCACCCTGGCCATGCACGTCCTTGATCATGCTCCTGCCACCAGGAGCATCCTGCACATGCGCAGTATGAGATTTTCTCATACTGCGCATACGCAGGACTCTCCCTCCCGAAACTCAGGGCGTAAAAATAGGGGCTGCAAGCCATGCAGACGCAGGGGGTCCGGGGCCCCTCTGGGTCTCGCTCAGGGCCGTTTTGGGGGCAGGAGGGGTCACAGCATGAGAGGAGAGCATTGGACATCGGCGAGGTTGGGGAACAATCTCCCCCCTCCCTAACCTCGGGCTCTCCCCTCAGCGCTCCCCTTTAGCATCTATCACCAGCAGTAGAGGCGGCAGCAACACATAACTCCATCCACCGCGGAGGTCTCCGATCTCTAATTGCCTGACACTACTTCCTGTTTAAGCAGCAAGTAGCGTCAGACACTTAGAGAGCGGAGCCTCTGGCGGTGGTTGGAGGTATGTGTTGCTGCCACCGCTACTACTGCCAGTGATAGATGCTGAAGGGGGACCGCTGAGAGAAGAGCCCAAGGTGAGGGAGGGGGGGGACTGTCACCCATCCTCGCCGATGTCCAATGTTCTCCCCTCATTCTGCGACCCCTCCTGTCCCCCAAAACAGCCCTGAGCGCGCGCACCCGGGGGGGGGGGGGGAAGCATCCAAATTCTTGCAGGGGGGCCCGGTGACTTTTATTTATGCCCCTGCTCAGGGTTTTTTTTATGTTTACTTTAGTTTCCCTTTAATTCCATTTTCTGCTTGCTTTTGTGTCTGTAGGTTTAAAGCGGACCCAAACCAAACATTTTTTTAATTAAAAATATTTAGTTGCACCACTCTGACACATACTTAGAGTTGGGCCGAACCTCCGATTTTCGGTTCGCGAACCGGGTTCGCGAACTTTCGCGAAAGGTTCGGTTCGCGTTAAAGTTCGCGAACCGCAATAGACTTCAATGGGGATGCGAACTTTGAAAAAAAAAATTAATTATGCTGGCCACAAAAGTGATGGAAAAGATGTTTCAAGGGGTCTAACACCTGGAGGGGGGGATGGCGGAGTGGGATACATGCCAAAAGTCCCCGGGAAAAATCTGGATTTGACGCAAAGCAGCGTTTTAAGGGCAGAAATCACATTGAATGTTAAATGACAGGCCTAAAGTGCTTTCAAACATCTTGCATGTGTATACATCAATCAGGAAGTGTAATTAAGGTACTGCTTCACACTGACGCACCAAACTCATCGTGTAACGCACCGCAAACAGCTGTTTGTGTAGTGACGGCCGTGCTGGACTGGTGCGCACCATGGCGAGAGTGCAGGTTTTGGTGGCTTTACAGCCCATATGGTCAGTCACCTGGCTGATGTAGCTGAATGACAGAACAGTGACTGTCCAGCTGATCAAATTTGGTCTGACCACAATGAGGCAACGACCTTATTATCGTGGGTGTGCCCCCCGAGACACTCATCTAGGCGCCGGTCATTGCTCCATTGTGATACGCAAGCCCCTTCACCACGGCAAGGTAATGATCACGAAGGGGAATGGGCGCATGTTCATGCCTTTTCTTTTGTTGTTGCAGCTGCCCGCAGTGCAGCCAGAAAAATTAGGCAGTCATGTACACGCACCCGAAAAATTATTACAGCGGCCGCTGCTAGCAGCGGCCTAAAAAATTCAGCAATCCGCCTGGAGTCCCGGACCCTGTTGGTGGTGGCGGAGAAGGTAGTGAAGCGGCCTGCAGGCAGACATGCTGTGTGGAGGGACTGGGAGCGACTTAGTCTTCTTGGGGCAGGCCAGGCAGCCAGTCACACGGCGTGCAGGCAGAGATGCTGTATGTGCGGGGACTGACTTAGTCTTGGGGCGGGCAGCAGCCCTCCGGGATCCATGCCTCATTCATTTTTATAAAGGTGAGGTACTTAACACTTTTGTGACTTAGGCGACTTCTCTTCTCTGTGACAATGCCTCCAGCTGCGCTGAAGGTCCTTTCTGAGAGGACGCTTGCGGCAGGGCAGGAGAGAAGTTGGATGGCAAATTGGGACAGCTCTGGCCACAGGTCAAGCCTGCGCACCCAGTAGTTCAAGGGTTCCTCATCGCTGTTCACAGCAGTGTCTACATCCACACTTAAGGCCAGGTAGTCGGCTACCTGCCGTTCCAGGCGTTGGTGGAGGGTGGATCCGGAAGGGCTACGGCGAGGCGTTGGACTAAAGAACGTCCGCATGTCCGACATCACCATGAGATCGCTGGAGCGTCCTGTCTTTGACTGCGTGGACACGGGAGGAGGATTAGTGGCAGTGGTACCTTGCTGGCGTTGTGCCGTCACATCACCCTTAAAGGCATTGTAAAGCATAGTTGACAGCTGGTTCTGCATGTGCTGCATCCTTTCCACCTTCCGGTGAGTTGGTAACAGGTCCGCCACTTTGTGCCTGTACCGAGGGTCTAGTAGTGTGGCCACCCAGTACAGCTCATTCCCCTTGAGGTTTTTTATACGGGGGTCCCTCAACAGGCAGGACAGCATAAAAGACGACATCTGCACAAAGTCGGATCCAGTACCCTCCATCTCCTCTTGCTCTTCCTCAGTGACGTCAGGTAAGTCAACCTCCTCCCCCCAGCCGCGAACAATACCACGGGAAGGTTGCGCAGCACAAGCCCCCTGCGACGCCTGCTGCGGTTGTTCTCCTGCCACTGTCCCCTCCTCCTCCTCCTCCTCCCCCAAAGAAACACCTTGCTCATCATCCTCTGAGTCTGACTCATCTTCTGCACATGACCTCTCTTCTTCCTCCTCCTCCCCCCTCTGTGCTGCCGCAGGTGTTGAGGAAACAGCTGGGTCTGATGAAAATTGGTCCCATGCCTGTTCCTGCCGTAACGGTTCCTGGTCACGCTCATTCGCAGCTTCATCCGCCACTCTACGCACAGCACGCTCCAAGAAGTACGCGTAGGGAATTAAGTCGCTGATGGTGCCCTCACTGCGGCTCACCAGGTTGGTCACCTCCTCAAACGGCCGCATGAGCCTGCATGCATTTTTCATCATTGTCCAGTTGTCGGGCCAGAACATCCCCATCTTCCCAGACTGTTTCGTTCTACTCCAGTTGTAGAGGTACTGGGTGACGGCTTTCTTCTGTTCTAGCAGGCGGGAGAACATGAGGAGGGTCGAGTTCCAGCGAGTGGGGCTATCGCAAATGAGGCGTCTCACCGGCATGTTGTTTTTACGCTGAATTTCTGCAAATCGTGCCATGGCTGTGTAAGAGCGCCTCAAATGCCCACAGAACTTCCTGGCCTGCTTCAGGACATCCGCTAAGCCAGGGTACTTTGCCACAAATCTTTGAACCACCAGATTCATGACATGTGCCATGCAGGGTATGTGTGTCAGCTTCCCCATATGCAAAGCGGCAAGCAGATTGCTGCCGTTGTCGCACACCACGTTGCCTATCTCCAGGTGGTGCGGGGTCAGCCACTCATCCACCTGTTTCTTAAGAGCAGCCAGGAGAGCTGCTCCAGTGTGACTCTCCGCTTTGAGACAAGCCATGTCTAAGATGGCGTGACACCGTCGTACCTGGCATGCAGCATAGGCCCTGCGGAGCTGGGGCTGTGTAGCTGGAGAGGAGAACTGCCACTCAGCCAAGGAGGAGGAGGAGGACAGCGAAGAGCATGTAGCAGGAGGAGAGGAGGTGGCAGGAGGCCTGCCTGCAAGCCGTGGAGGTGTCACAATTTGGTCCGCCGCTTTCTGCTTGCCATCGTTCACCACCAGGTTCACCCAATGGGCTGTGTAGGTAATGTAGCGGCCCTGCCCGTGCTTGGCAGACCAGGCATCCGTGGTCAGGTGTACCCTTGACCCAACGCTCTTCGCAAGAGATGACACCACTTGCCTCTCAACTTCACGGTGCAGTTGGGGTATGGCCTTTCTGGAAAAATAAGTGCGGCCTGGCATCTTCCACTGCGGTGTTCCGATGGCCACAAATTTACGGAAGGCCTCAGAGTCCACCAGCCGGTATGGTAACAGCTGGCGAGCTAACAGTTCCGCCACGCCAGCTGTCAGACGCCGGGCAAGGGGGTGACTGGCCAAAAGTGGCTTCTTCCGCTCAAACATTTCCTTCACGGACACCTGACTGCTGCTGTGGGCAGAGGAGCAGGAACCGCTCAAGGGCAGAGGCGGAGTGGAGGAGGGTGCCTGTGAAGGTGCAAGGGAGAGAGCGGCATAAGCAGATGATGCACCTGAAGGAGGAAGAGGAGAAGGAGGGTGACTTTGCTTTTGTGTGCTGCTGCTGCTTTTGCTCAGGTGGCCATCCCATTGCTGTTTGTGCCTTTTCTGCAGGTGCCTTCGTAAGGCACTTGTCCCTACGTGAGTGTTGGCCTTTCCACGGCTCAATTTTTGTTGGCAGAGCGAACAGATGGCTTTGGTCCGATCTGAGGCACACACATTAAAAAATTTCCACACCGCTGAGCCACCCTGGGATGTGGGCACTATGGGGACCTCAGCAGCTGATGCTGAAGGGCAAGTTGGCTGGCTGTACATAGGTGGCGAATCTGGCGATACATGGTGCCGGACTCTGCCACCAGCTGTTTCTGACGAAGAGCTGCCCCAGCTTCTTTCAGCAACTTCTATCCTCCTACTACTCTCTGACTCCCCCTCTGAACTGTCCCCCTCTTCATCTCCTCTATTGGGAACATACAGAGGATCCCTATCATCGTCATCATCGTAATCATCCTGCCCAGCTTCGCTTGCCTCAGAAAAATCCAAATGTGTAGGTCCTTCATCCTCCTTACACGTTACATCCATAGTGTTGTCGCGTAACGCAGACATATGAGCTGGTGAAAATTCATCTGGCTGTAACAATGGCTGTGCATCAGTGATTTCACCACCACTAAATAATTCTTGCGAAGTGTCAAATGCAGCGGAAGTGGTGCTAGTAGTAGCGCTGGTGGCTGAGCAAGATGAGGTGTTCTGTGTCGCTAAATACTCAACCACGTCCTGACAATCTTGGGAGGTGATGGGACGTGCCTTCTTCCGAGCACTGTACTGTGGGCCAGGTCCACACGAAATTACATTTACACGACCTCGCGCAGACCTGCCGGGTGGCCTTCCTCTGCCTCTGCCACTACCTCTTCCTCTTCCTCTACCTGTTTTGTCCATATCGGGTATGCACGGAGTGGTATATCACACTGCGTGCACTCACGTAGGTAGGTGGGTTCACTTAACTGCACAGGTATGCGCACTGATGCGGTGGGTTCACTGAACAGTACAGGTATACAGTGGCGGGTTCACTGAACACAACAGGTATGCAGTGGCGTGTTCACTAAACAGGTATACAGTGGCAGGTCCACTGAACAGAACAGGTATACAGTGGCGGGTTCACAGAACAGAACAGGTATACAGTGGCGGGTCCACTGAACAGAACAGGTATACAGTGGCGGGTTCACAGAACAGGTATGCAGTGGCAGGTTCACTGAACACAACAGGTATGCAGTGGCGTGTTCACTAAACAGGTATACAGTGGCAGGTCCACTGAACAGAACAGGTATACAGTGGCGGGTCCACTGAACAGAACAGGTATACAGTGGCGGGTTCACAGAACAGGTATGCAGTGGCAGGTTCACTGAACACAACAGGTATGCAGTGGCGTGTTCACTAAACAGGTATACAGTGGCAGGTCCACTGAACAGAACAGGTATACAGTGGCGGGTTCACAGAACAGGTATACAGTGGCGGGTCCACTGAACAGAACAGGTATACAGTGGCGGGTTCACAGAACAGGTATGCAGTGGCAGGTTCACTGAACACAACAGGTATGCAGTGGCGTGTTCACTAAACAGGTATACAGTGGCAGGTCCACTGAACAGAACAGGTATACAGTGGCGGGTCCACTGAACAGAACAGGTATACAGTGGCGGGTTCACAGAACAGGTATGCAGTGGCAGGTTCACTGAACACAACAGGTATGCAGTGGCGTGTTCACTAAACAGGTATACAGTGGCAGGTCCACTGAACAGAACAGGTATACAGTGGCGGGTTCACAGAACAGGTATACAGTGGCGGGTCCACTGAACAGAACAGGTATACAGTGGCGGGTTCACAGAACAGGTATACAGTGGCGGGTCCACTGAACAGAACAGGTATACAGTGGCGGGTTCACAGAACAGGTATGCAGTGGCAGGTTCACTGAACACAACAGGTATGCAGTGGCGTGTTCACTAAACAGGTATACAGTGGCAGGTCCACTGAACAGAACAGGTATACAGTGGCGGGTTCACAGAACAGGTATACAGTGGCGGGTCCACTGAACAGAACAGGTATACAGTGGCGGGTTCACAGAACAGGTATGCAGTGGCAGGTTCACTGAACACAACAGGTATGCAGTGGCGTGTTCACTAAACAGGTATACAGTGGCAGGTCCACTGAACAGAACAGGTATACAGTGGCGGGTTCACAGAACAGGTATACAGTGGCGGGTCCACTGAACAGAACAGGTATACAGTGGCGGGTTCACAGAACAGGTATACAGTGGCGGGTCCACTGAACAGAACAGGTATACAGTGGCGGGTTCACAGAACAGGTATACAGTGGCAGGATCACTGAACAGGTATGCAGTGGCAGGATCACAGTACAGGTATGCAGTGGGCTGAGGGCTCACTGAACAGAACAGGTATGCTGTGGCAGGATCACTGAACAGCTATGCAGTGGCAGGATCACAGTACAGGTATGCAGTGGGCTGAGGGCTCACTGAACAGAACAGGTATGCTGTGGCAGGATCACTGAACAGGTATGCAGTGGCAGGATCACAGTACAGGTATGCAGTGGGCTGGGGGCTCACTGAACAGAACAGGTATGCTGTGGCAGGATCACTGAACAGGTATGCAGTGGCAGGATCACAGTACAGGTATGCAGTGGGCTGGGGGCTCACTGAACAGAACAGGTATGCTGTGGCAGGATCACTGAACAGCTATGCAGTGGCAGGATCACAGTACAGGTATGCAGTGGGCTGAGGGCTCACTGAACAGAACAGGTATGCTGTGGCAGGATCACTGAACAGGTATGCAGTGGCAGGATCACAGTACAGGTATGCAGTGGGCTGAGGGCTCACTGAACAGAACAGGTATGCTGTGGCAGGATCACTGAACAGGTATGCAGTGGCAGGATCACAGTACAGGTATGCAGTGGGCTGAGAGCTCACTGAACAGAACAGGTATGCTGTGGCAGGATCACTGAACAGGTATGCAGTGGCAGGATCACAGTACAGGTATGCAGTGGGCTGAGGGCTCACTGAACAGAACAGGTATGCTGTGGCAGGATCACTGAACAGCTATGCAGTGGCAGGATCACAGTACAGGTATGCAGTGGGCTGAGGGCTCACTGAACAGAACAGGTATGCTGTGGCAGGATCACTGAACAGGTATGCAGTGGCAGGATCACAGTACAGGTATGCAGTGGGCTGAGGGCTCACTGAACAGAACAGGTATGCTGTGGCAGGATCACTGAACAGGTATGCAGTGGCAGGATCACAGTACAGGTATGCAGTGGGCTGAGGGCTCACTGAACAGAACAGGTATGCTGTGGCAGGATCACTGAACAGCTATGCAGTGGCAGGATCACAGTACAGGTATGCAGTGGGCTGAGGGCTCACTGAACAGAACAGGTATGCAGCCAGGAAGAAGTTAAGCCTAACTAATCTTTCCCTGAGAGACAGTCTGCAGCAGCTCGCCCTACTCTGACTAATGCAGGCACACGAGTGGCCGTAATGGCCGCCGCTGCCTGCCTTATATAAGGGGGGGTGGGGCTCCAGGGGCTAGTGTAGCCTAATTGGCTACACTGGGCCTGCTGACTGTGATGTAGAGGGTCAAAGTTGACCCTCAGGTGCATTATGGGGCGAACCGAACTTCTTCCGCAAAAGGTTCGCGTGCGGTACCCGCACGCGAACCACCTAAGTTCGCGCGAACCCCGTTCGCCGGCGAACCGTTCGGCCCAACTCTACACATACTAAGATAAATAAACACTCCTTGAAACCTATGAACATTTCAGTGCATGTTTTTCACCCTTCTCTTTTCATAACTAGGGTTATACTGGGGCAACATTAGCAATTCCACCATTGAGTTCCCTCCCTCATCCTTTAGAAGTCCAATACAGTCTACTTTTCTTTTTTTTTTTGAGTTGATGTACTTGTAAAACTTCTTTGGGTTAGATTTGATATCCTTAGCAATTTGATTTTCAGCTCCAAGCTTTGCCAGCCTAATTTAATTTTTACAACTCTTAGGGCTCAGCCACACTATAAGCGCTTTTCTGAGCACTTTGTGATTGATTACCGCTTTGTGAGCACCTTTTTAAAATTGCTCCCATTTACTTTCATTAAAATCGTGGTAAAAAACACGTAAACATGGTCGCAATTGCGCGATCACAAACGCGAAAAATCGATGTGATTTTTACCATGATTTTAATGAAAGTGAATGGGAGCGATTTTTAAAAAGCGCTAATCAATCAGAAAGGCGTTTATAGTGTGGCTGAGCCCTCATTGCACACCTTATAATTTCTTAATTCAGCCTCGGTCCCCTCCTTATAGGCATTCTTTTTCCACCACTTCATTTTATCTCCAACCTTTCTATTCATCCATAGAGGCCTCTTTTTTTTTATTCCTAGACGTTTTGTTTCCATATGGGATATATTTACTACAAAATTCATTAAGAACATTTTTAAAAGTTTGAGATTTCCCTTTAGTGTTCTTCCCCTGTAGTATATTATTGAATTAGTGCCTGTCTGAGTTCATATGGCATTCTTGTAACTGTCTTAGAGTACAGTCTGTTTTGCAGATTATTTGCTGTCATTGCTGCTTCACCCCAATATGTTTCAGAAAGTCCGGAGTATGTCAGCATACAGTACATCTGATCATTTCTGTCAGTGTTCTGTTTTTCCTTTCAGCTACCCCATTCTTTTCTGGGGTGCAGTGCATGGGCCTATTGTCTGCTCTATGCTGAGCTGTTTCAGGTAACTCTGTACTCTGTGTCCAGTAAATTCACCTCCATTATTACATCTGAAAACAAGAGATTTTCTTTGGAATTTGTTACGTAGTCCTGTAGCTTATCCAGCACTTCTCATTTGTTTTTCATTAGATATATAACAGTGTACCTTGAATAGGCGCCTATGAACCTCAGTATGTATCAGTTTCCACTTGGTGTAGGGACTCTCATGGGGCCACACACGTCACTGTGTATGAGAGCAAGTGGTCTCGAAGCTCTGTGATGGCTTACCTTGGGAAAAGTTGCCCTAGTTGCTTTAGATTTGATAGAACCAGGGCTGGATTTACCATAAGGCACTGTAGGCATGTGCCTAAAGGTGCCTGATGATGGAAAGGCAGCTCACTTCACTCCCTGAGAAGCTCTCTCCCTCCTTCCCTAAACACACCTCTAGCTACTTAATACTGACAATACCTCTGGCTACCTAATACTAAGGGGTGCCTGTAGCTTCTTACACCGGGCAGGAGAAGTAGGGGAGTGGTGACAGCTGGGCCAGCCAGCACACTTGCGGTGTGGTTCGGCAGGGGTTTGTAGGTCCATGGAGGGCGAAGTCTAAGGTGCCAGGAAATATGTGCCTATAGGCTCCTGTGATGCAAATCCAGGCCTGGATAGTACAACACTCACATTTCTAAGTATTTTAACAGGTTGACAACATTAGGTATTTTGTCAGGTTTCGCCTACTCAGTTCCTGTATGCTGTCAGGGTGTCTGTGACCTAGTTGAATGTGCCACACATAAATGCAATTACTATGTCCAGGTGTGCAAAGATTCGCCGTCAGGGAACGATCCTCCGGTTCCCTGCATTGACTAAGTTTCGATTTCAGTGACAGAGCCAGTAACCGGCCACTGCACCTGCGCCACCCTGGCCATGCACGTCCTTGATCATGCTCCTGCCACCAGGAGCATCCTGCACATGCGCAGTATGAGATTTTCTCATACTGCGCATACGCAGGACTCTCCCTCCCGAAACTCAGGGCGTAAAAATAGGGGCTGCAAGCCATGCAGACGCAGGGGGTCCGGGGCCCCTCTGGGTCTCGCTCAGGGCCGTTTTGGGGGCAGGAGGGGTCACAGCATGAGAGGAGAGCATTGGACATCGGCGAGGTTGGGGAACAATCTCCCCCCTCCCTAACCTCGGGCTCTCCCCTCAGCGCTCCCCTTTAGCATCTATCACCAGCAGTAGAGGCGGCAGCAACACATAACTCCATCCACCGCGGAGGTCTCCGATCTCTAATTGCCTGACACTACTTCCTGTTTAAGCAGCAAGTAGCGTCAGACACTTAGAGAGCGGAGCCTCTGGCGGTGGTTGGAGGTATGTGTTGCTGCCACCGCTACTACTGCCAGTGATAGATGCTGAAGGGGGACCGCTGAGAGAAGAGCCCAAGGTGAGGGAGGGGGGGGACTGTCACCCATCCTCGCCGATGTCCAATGTTCTCCCCTCATTCTGCGACCCCTCCTGTCCCCCAAAACAGCCCTGAGCGCGCGCACCCGGGGGGGGGGGGAAGCATCCAAATTCTTGCAGGGGGGCCCGGTGACTTTTATTTATGCCCCTGCTCAGGGTTTTTTTTATGTTTACTTTAGTTTCCCTTTAATTCCATTTTCTGCTTGCTTTTGTGTCTGTAGGTTTAAAGCGGACCCAAACCAAACATTTTTTTAATTAAAAATATTTAGTTGCACCACTCTGACACATACTAAGATAAATAAACACTCCTTGAAACCTATGAACATTTCAGTGCATGTTTTTCACCCTTCTCTTTTCATAACTAGGGTTATACTGGGGCAACATTAGCAATTCCTCCATTGCCGGACACCATCTACTCCACCAGTTTGCCGGATTTTGTCCCGGCAATTTGAAAGGAAGGGGTTCCTCCAATAAATGTAAAATATTTTATATTTGTCATCATGCAGCTGAAAAAAGGCTGCTATTTATTATTATAATTTAGAAAATAGATTTTATTTCTTTAATCTTGTATTTTTAATTTGGGTCCACTTTAAGTGCAGTTTTAGCGTTACTGTTTTGCAGTTGTCTGTTCTTTTCTGCGCCTGTACTCGTCTATGAGTCTGGTTTTAATAAATATAGTGTCAGTTCTGCTTCAGGTCTGGTTTTCAGAGCGTTAATCAGTGCATTGTATGATTCTGGTAAGCTACACAGCAATATGGCTGACACGTGGCTGTCTTTTACATTCTCCCCAACTGCTCTGAGTTGTGCCACTACTTCATTGCATTTTTCCCTGGTGCTTCCATGGCAGCATACTATGGGTGATAGTATGGCGCGTAGAGTTGGGCCGAACCTCCGATTTTAGGTTCGCGAACCTGGTTCGCGAACTTCCGCGGAAGGTTCGGTTCGCGTTAAAGTTCGCGAACCGCAATAGACTTCAATGGGGATGCAAACTTTGAAAAAAAAAATAATTATGCTGGCCACAAAAGTGATGGAAAAGATGTTTCAAGATGTTTCAAGGGGTCTAACACCTGGAGGGGGGCATGGCGGAGTGGGATACATGCCAAAAGTCCCGGGGAAAAATCTGGATTTGACGCAAAGCAGCGTTTTAAGGGCAGAAATCACATTGAATGCTAAATGACAGGCCTAAAGTGCTTTCAAACATCTTGCATGTGTATACATCAATCAGGTAGTGTAATTAAGGTACTGCTTCACACTGAAACACCAAACTCACCGTGTAACGCACCGCAAACAGCTGTTTGTGTAGTGACGGCCTTGCTGGACTGGTGCGCACCATGGCGAGAGTGCAGGTTTTGGTGGCTTTACAGCCCATATGGTCGCCTGGCTGATGTAGCTGAATGACAGAACAGTGACTGTCCAGCTGATCAAATTTGGTCTGACCACAATGAGGCAACGACCTTATTATCGTGGGTGTGCCCCCCGAGACACTCATCTAGGCGCCGGTCATTGCTTCATTGTGATACGCAAGCCCCTTCACCACGGCAAGGTAATGATCACGAAGGGGAATGGGCGCATGTACATGCCTTTTCTTTTGTTGTTGCAGCTGCCCGCAGTGCAGCCAGAAAAATTAGGCAGTCATGTTCACGCACCAGAAAAATTATTACAGCGGCCGCTGCTAGCAGCGGCCTAAAAAATTCAGCAATCCGCCTGGAGTCCCGGACCCTGTTGGTGGTGGCGGAGAAGGTAGTCAAGCGGCCTGCAGGCAGACATGCTGTGTGGAGGGACTGGGAGCGACTTAGTCTTCTTGGGGCAGGCCAGGCAGCCAGTCACACGGCGTGCAGGCAGATATGCTGTGTGTGCGGGGACTGACTTAGTCTTGGGGCGGGCAGCAGCCCTCCGGGATCCATGCCTCATTCATTTTGATAAAGGTGAGGTACTTAACACTTTTGTGACTTAGGCGACTTCTCTTCTCTGTGACAATGCCTCCAGCTGCGCTGAAGGTCCTTTCTGACAGGACGCTTGCGGCAGGGCAGGAGAGAAGTTGGATGGCAAATTGGGACAGCTCTGGCCACAGGTCAAGCCTGCACACCCAGTAGTTCAAGGGTTCCTCATCGCTGTTCACAGCAGTGTCTACATCCACACTTAAGGCCAGGTAGTCGGCTACCTGCCGTTCCAGGCGTTGGTGGAGGGTGGATCCGGAAGGGCTACGGCGAGGCGTTGGACTAAAGAACGTCCGCATGTCCGACATCACCATGAGATCGCTGGAGCGTCCTGTCTTTGACTGCGTGGACACGGGAGGAGGATTAGTGGCAGTGGTACCTTGCTGGCGTTGTGCCGTCACATCACCCTTAAAGGCATTGTAAAGCATAGTTGACAGCTGGTTCTGCATGTGCTGCATCCTTTCCACCTTCCGGTGAGTTGGTAACAGGCCCGCCACTTTGTGCCTGTACCGAGGGTCTAGTAGTGTGGCCACCCAGTACAGGTCATTCCCCTTGAGGTTTTTTATACGGGGGTCCCTCAACAGGCAGGACAGCATAAAAGACGACATCTGCACAAAGTCGGATCCAGTACCCTCCATCTCCTCTTGCTCTTCCTCAGTGACGTCAGGTAAGTCAACCTCCTCCCCCCAGCCGCGAACAATACCACGGGAAGGTTGAGCAGCACAAGCCCCTTGCGATGCCTGCTGAGGTTGTTCTCCTGCCGCTGTCCCCTCCTCCTCCTCCTCCTCCTCCTCCCCCAAAGAAACACCTTGCTCATCATCCTCTGAGTCTGACTCGTCTTCTGCACACGACTTCTCTTCTTCCTCCTCCTCCCCCCTCTGTGCTGTCGCAGGTGTTGAGGAAACAGCTGGGTCTGATGAAAATTGGTCCCATGCCTGTTCCTGCCGTAACGGTTCCTGGTCACGCTCATTCACAGCTTCATCCGCCACTCTACTCACAGCACGCTCCAAGAAGTAAGCATAGGGAATTAAGTCGCTGATGGTGCCCTCACTGCGGCTCACCAGGTTGGTCACCTCCTCAAACGGCCGCATGAGCCTGCATGCATTTTCCATCAGTGTCCAGTTGTCGGGCCAGAACATCCCCATCTTCCCAGACTGTTTCATTCTACTGTAGTTGTAGAGGTAGTGGGTCACGGCTTTCTTCTGTTCTAGCAGGCGGGAGAACATGAGCAGGGTGGAGTTCCAGCGAGTCGGGCTATCGCAAATGAGGCGTCTTACCGGCATGTTGTTTTTGCGCTGAATTTCCGCAAAGCGTGCCATGGCTGTGTAAAACCGCCTCAAATGCCCACAGAACTTCCTGGCCTGCTTCAGGACATTCGCTAAGCCAGGGTACTTTGCCACAAATCTTTGAACCACTAGATTCATGACATGTGCCATGCAGGGTATGTGTGTCAGCTTCCCCATATGCAAAGCGGCAAGCAGATTACTGCCGTTGTCGCACACCACGTTGCCTATCTCCAGGTGGTGCGGGGTCAGCCACTCATCCACCTGTTTCTTAAGAGCAGCCAGGAGAGCTGCTCCAGTGTGACTCTCCGCTTTGAGACAAGACATGTCTAAGATGGCGTGACACCGTCTTACCTGGCATGCAGCATAGGCCCTGCGGAGCTGGGGCTGTGTAGCTGGCGAGGAGAACTGCCACTCAGCCAAGGAGGAGGACAGCGAAGAGCATGTAGCAGGAGGAGAGGAGGTGGCAGGAGGCCTGCCTGCAAGCCGTGGAGGTGTCACAATTTGGTCCGCTGCGCCCTGCTTGCCATCGTTCACCACCAGGTTCACCCAATGGGCTGTGTAGGTAATGTGCCCGTGCTTGGCAGACCAGGCATCCGTGGTCAGGTGTACCCTTGACCCAACGCTCTTCGCAAGAGATGACACCACTTGCCTCTCAACTTCACGGTGCAGTTGGGGTATGGCCTTTCTCGAAAAATAAGTGCGGCCTGGCATCTTCCACTGCGGTGTTCCGATGGCCACAAATTTACGGAAGGCCTCAGAGTCCACCAGCCGGTATGGTAACAGCTGCCGAGCTAACAGTTCCGCCACGCCAGCTGTCAGATGCCGGGCAAGGGGGTGACTGGCCGAAATTGGCTTCTTCCGCTCAAACATTTCCTTCACGGACACCTGACTGCTGCTGTGGGCAGAGGAGCAGGAACCACTCAAGGGCAGAGGCGGAGTGGAGGAGGGTGCCTGTGAAGGTGGAAGGGAGAAAGCGGCAGAAGCAGATAATGCACCTGATGGAGGAGGAAGAGGAGAAGGAGGGTGGCTTTGCTTTTGTGTGCTGCTGCTGCTTTTGCTCAGGTGGCCATCCCATTGCTGTTTGTGCCTTTTCTCCAGGTGCCTTCGTAAGGCACTTGTCCCTACGTGAGTGTTGGCCTTTCCACGGCTCAATTTTTGTTGGCAGAGCGAACAGATGGCTTTGGTCCGATCTGAGGCACACACATTAAAAAATTTCCACACCGCTGAGCCACCCTGGGATGTGGGCACTATGGGGACCTCAGCAGCTGATGCTGAAGGGCAAGTTGGCTGGCTGTACATAGGTGGCGATACATGGTGCCGGACTCTGCCACCAGCTGTTTATGACGAAGAGCTGCCCCAGCTTCTTTCAGCAACTTCTCTCCTCCTACTACTCTCTGACTCCCCCTCTGAACTGTCCCCCTCTTCATCTCCTCTATTGGGAACATACAGAGGATCCCTATTACCGTCATCATCGTAGTCATCCTGCCCAGCTTCGCTTGCCTCAGACAAATCCAAACTTGCACCATCAGTAGGTCCTTCATCCTCCTGACACGTTACATCCATAGTGTTGCCGCGTAACTCAGACATATGAGCTGGTGAAAATTCATCTGGCTGTAACAACAATGGCTGTGCATCAGTGATTTCACCACTAAATAATTCTTGCGAAGTGTCAAATGCAGCGGAAGTGGTGCTAGTAGTAGCGCTGGTGGCTGAGCAAAATGAGGTGTTCTGTGTCGCTAAATACTCAACTACGTCCTGACAATCTTGGGAGGTGATGGGACGTGCCTTCTTCCGAGCACTGTACTGTGGGCCAGGTCCACACGAAATTACATTTACACGACCTCGCGCAGACCTGCCAGGTGGCCTTCCTCTGGCTCTGGCACTACCTCTTCCTCTACCTGTTTTGTCCATATATCACACTGCGTGCACTCACGTAGGTAGGTGGGTTCACTTAACTGCACAGGTATGCGCACTGATGCGGTGGGTTCACTGAACAGAACAGGTATACAGTGGCGGGTTCACAGAACAGGTATGCAGTGGCAGGTTCACTGAACACAACAGGTATGCAGTGGCAGGTTCACTGAACAGGTATACAGTGGCAGGTCCACTGAACAGAACAGGTATGCAGTGGCGGGTTCACTAAACAGAACAGGTATACAGTGGCGGGTTCACAGAACAGGTATGCAGTGGCAGGTTCACTGAACACAACAGGTATGCAGTGGCGGGTTCACTGAACAGGTATACAGTGGCGGGTCCACTGAACAGAACAGGTATGCAGTGGCGGGTTCACTGAACAGGTATAAAGTGGCAGGTCCACTGAACAGAACAGGTATGCAGTGGCGGGTTCACTAAACAGAACAGGTATACAGTGGCGGGTTCACTAAACAGAACAGGTATACAGTGGCGGGTTCACAGAACAGGTATGCAGTGGCAGGTTCACTGAACACAACAGGTATGCAGTGGCGGGTTCACTGAACAGGTATACAGTGGCGGGTCCACTGAACAGAACAGGTATGCAGTGGCGGGTTCACTAAACAGAACAGGTATACAGTGGCGGGTTCACAGAACAGGTATGCAGTGGCAGGTTCACTGAACACAACAGGTATGCAGTGGCGGGTTCACTGAACAGGTATACAGTGGCGGGTCCACTGAACAGAACAGGTATGCAGTGGCGGGTTCACTGAACAGGTATACAGTGGCGGGTCCACTGAACAGAACAGGTATGCAGTGGCTGGTTCACTAAACAGAACAGGTATACAGTGGCAGGTTCACTAAACAGAACAGGTATACAATGGCGGGTTCACAGAACAGGTATGCAGTGGCAGGTTCACTGAACACAACAGGTATGCAGTGGCGGGTTCACTGAACAGGTATACAGTGGCGGGTCCACTGAACAGAACAGGTATGCAGTGGCGGGTTCACTAAACAGAACAGGTATACAGTGGCGGGTTCACTAAACAGAACAGGTATACAGTGGTGGGTTCACAGAACAGGTATGCAGTGGCAGGTTCACTGAACACAACAGGTATGCAGTGGCAGGTTCACTGAACAGGTATACAGTGGCGGGTCCACTGAACAGAACAGGTATGCAGTGGCGGGTTCACTGAACAGGTATACAGTGGCGGGTCCACTGAACAGAACAGGTATGCAGTGGCGGGTTCACTGAACAGGTATGCAGTGGTGGGTTCACAGAACAGGTATGCAGTGGTGGGTTCACAGCACAGGTATGCAGTGGTGGGTTCAATGAACAGGTATACAGTGGCGGGTCCACTGAACAGAACAGGTATGCAGTGGCAGGTTCACTGAACAGGTATGCAGTGGTGGGTTCACAGCACAGGTATGCAGTGGTGGGTTCACAGAACAGGTATGCAGTGGTGGGTTCACAGCACAGGTATGCAGTGGTGGGTTCAATGAACAGGTATACAGTGGCGGGTCCACTGAACAGAACAGGTATGCAGTGGCAGGTTCACTGAACAGGTATGCAGTGGTGGGTTCACAGAACAGGTATGCAGTGGTGGGTTCACAGCACAGGTATGCAGTGGTGGGTTCAATGAACAGGTATACAGTGGCGGGTCCACTGAACAGAACAGGTATGCAGTGGCAGGTTCACTGAACAGGTATGCAGTGGTGGGTTTACAGCACAGGTATGCAGTGGTGGGTTCACTGAACAGGTATGCAGTGGTGGGTTCACAGCACAGGTATGCAGTGGTGGGTTCACAGCACAGGTATGCAGTGGTGGGTTCACAGCACAGGTATGCAGTGGTGGGTTCACAGCACAGGTATGCAGTGGTGGGTTCACAGAACAGGTATGCAGCCAGACAGGAACAAGTTAAGCCTAACTAATCTTTCCCTGAGAGACAGTCTGCAGCAGCTCGCCCTACTCTCACTAACGCAGGCAGCACACGAGTGACCGTAATGGCCGCCGCTGCCTGCCTTATATAAGGGGGGGTGGGGCTCCAGGGGCTAGTGTAGCCTAATTGGCTACACTGGGCCTGCTGACTGTGATGTAGAGGGTCAAAGTTGACCCTCCATGTGCATTATGGGGCGAACCGAACTTCCGCAAAGGTTCGCCTGCGGGACGCGAACGCGAACCACTGAAGTTCGCATGGAACCGTTCGCAGGCGAACCGTTCGGCCCAACTCTAATGGCGGGACGCCTATTAACCCTATTGGACATGATAACTATAAAATGTTTGAGTCAGCATAGACCACCATTCCTTTTTGTTTGTCCTCCCTGCCCTATGGACATTTATTCCTTTATAGCTATCCCACAGGGTTTACCCCTTTCCCTGTGGAGGACTCCAGTGAGTGCTAAATGCACTACAGTGAGGGCCGGTGCCGATCCTGGATTCTTATGTCTGTTAAATACAGACTTTAGTGCCTTGCTGCGCATAAAAATGTTTCCTTTTTTATTTTTACCTTTCTGTTTCATGCAGTTCTTTTAGGTGATGTCCAGGCCGGCGCTTATTCATTTGGTCCACTTGGTCTACTGGTTTGCAGAGCGTCTTTACCTTCCTGTGGTGCGGAGGAAGCAGGGGGAAGTGTTCGGTAGGACGCTGAGCAGAGACGCTATGGCGTCGCACGCGCGACTATGCTAATTTTTATTCTGTCTGCTCTGTGCCTCCCCTTCCGCCCTTTCTCGGGTGGCGGCGGCCATCTTGCTTTTGGGCAAGGAGCGTCTGAGCATGCTCGGACGCTCCGTCTCTATTTAAGGAGCCGCACTGAGCCTGGCAGGTGCTTTTTTCTGAAGCTCCTGTCGGGCTAGTTAGGAGGAAAGCCGTATTCTGCCTGCAGTGACTATATTATCTATTTTTGCTGCAATTCAGTGTTATTATAGGTAAAGAAGAGTCTTTCTTAACTGTTTCTGATTATTTTATTTAAAAAAAAAATAAAGTTTATTATACATACAATTTTTCTTTTCTAATCTGCTTTTTATTTTTTCTCTCTTCTCTTTTTTATGCATTGGAGCATTTAATTCCCGTGATGGGTGGCACAAAAGATCGGAAAGATGCTTGAAGGTATTCTGTGAGCTATTTAAAAAAAAAAAAAAAAAAAAAAAGGAGGGTCATTGGCTTCACGGATACTAATTAGTATTCTTCTCAGCCCTTCTAGACCTAAAAAGACTTCGAATGAACATCGCTCTCAAGAGCCATCTGGAAATTATCATTCAAGTTCTTCATACCATTCTACTAGGTAAAGTCGCTCAAAGTCTCGTCAAGCAACTCCACAGTATTATTATAGGTCAAGATCAAGATCAAAAAGACGCTCGCCAACTCCTCCGAGAAGACAATCTCCTCCTAGGCCGCGATCTTCTGATTGCTGGATGTGTGGCAGGAGAGCGATGCCAGGGAAAATAGTATGCGAGAGATGTTTGGAGGAAAATACTACTAATTCGTCTGAAGATTCTTCTAGAGTTCTTCAGCTCATCAGACAAGCAGTAAGAGAAGAGATAGCAGCCCAGGTATTGACCAATTCTTCTTTATCCAATACAGTGGTTGCTCAAGATTCATCTACTTCCCATTCTGCTGTGACGCCTGTAGTGACTATCCCAATGGAAGCACAGTTTTCAGAAGACTCAAATTCGGAAACAGAGGAACCGGTTACTTTCCAATTTTCATTAATTGAACCTTTAATTAAAGCAATAAAAGAATCGATACAGTGGTGTGAACCGGAGGAAGAATCTTTGGAAGTGGGGAAATATTATCCGCAATTATCCAAAGTAGGGCCTGCATTTCCTCTCATGAAAGAAATTAAAGGAGTAATGGATGAAGAGTGGAGAAAGGGGGAAGGAAAAGCATCTTTTACTAACAGATGGGCAAAGCTTTATCCTCTACGAGACTCTGATGCACACTCTTTACATTCAGCGCCAACAGTGGATGCGTCTGTGGCAAATTTAGCGAAGCATGTAACTCTCCCATTGGAGGACTCTGTTGCGTTCAAGGAACCTTAAAGAGACTCCGTAACAAAAATTTCATCCGGTTTTCTTCCATCCTACAAGTTCCAAAATCTATTCTAATGTGCTCTGGCTTACTGCAGCACGTTCTACTATCACCATCTCTGTAATAAATCAACTTATCTCTCTCTTGTCAGACTTGTCAGCCTGTGTCTGGAAGGCTGCCAAGTTCTTCAGTGTTGTGGTTCTGTGATGCATCTCCCCCCTCCAGGCCCCTCTCTGCACACTACCTGTGTGTTATTTAGATTAGTGCAGCTTCTCTCTGCTCTATTATCTTTTACAAGCTGGATAAATCCTCCTCTGAGCTGGCTGGGCTTTCACATACTGAGGAATTACATACAGGCAGAGCTGTCTGCACTCTGCAGGAAGAAACAGTCTGACACTTCAGTGGAAGATAGCTGCAGGGGGAAAGAAACACACAAATGATCTCTTGAGATTAAAAAGGAAGGCTGTATACAGCCTGCTTGTGTATGGATGTATTTTCTATGTGTACATCAACCTACTTCCTGTTTTGGTGGCCATTTTGTTTGTTTACAAACAAACTTTTTAAAACTGTTTTTAACCACTTTTAATGCGGCGGGGAGCGGCGAAATTGTGACAGAGGGTAATAGGAGATGTCCCCTAACGCACTGGTATGTTAACTTTTGTACGATTTTAACAATACAGATTCTCTTTAAGATCGCAAGATGGAAAGTGAATTAAGAAAAACATACTTGTCTGCGGGGGCTGCTTGCAGGACGTCAATTGCTTATACATCTTTGCCCCATGCCATGAAGATTTGGACAAATAATATAGAGGAAGCCATTAAGTCAGGAGCGGAGATTGAACAGGTTCGTTCGGCTTTAGAAGATCTAAAGATCGCAGCAGATTTCGTGGGAGAGGCGGCCATTGATGGGGTCTGAGCCTCCTCAAGAGCAATGCTGGGTACTGTTACTGCAAGAAGAGCTCTTTGGTTACGACCATGGAATGCTGATTCTAACTCAAAGCAGACATGGGTGAAGATTCAATACAATGGGAAAGCTCTTTTTGGTGAACAACTAGACTCGGTGATTTCCAGAAAAACAACTAGAAAACAACATTTTGTACATAAGCCTCAATTTCAGAAATATAGAAACATCAGATCATACAAACCTGGAAAAGAGTACCAAAAAAGATGGCAGGGGGCTCAGTCATCTTTACCAAAATCGACAAAGTCTTCCTCGTCTAGTCGACAGGCTCAGGGGAAATCTTTTTGAGGCCTTGTCCGCCCACACTCCACCAGTCTGTGCGAGGCTAAGTTCCTTTGCTCGAGTGTGGGCGGACAGGGTGTCAAACTCTTGGGTCATGTCGACTATAAAAAATGGCCACAGGTGGGAGTTTAAGACCGTCCCTGGAAACATCTTTCTTCCCACACGTCTTCCTTCCTCGAGAGAAAAAAGATTGTCTAGATTGTCTAGTCCAATATGTCAACCAACTGATTCTACAGAATGCAGTTCAGGAAGTTCCACCCTTACAAAGAGGCAAGCGCGTTTATTCTCCTCTCTTTTTAGTGGCAAAAAAGTCCGGAGGATGGAGGCCTGTGATAGATTTAAAAAGACTGAACGAGCATATTCTGCTGCCAAAGTTTAAGCTCTAATCACTACAATCAATAATACTGTCGATCCAACCGGACGATTTTATGGTCTCCATAGACCTAAAAGACGCCTACTTTCATATTCCGATTCACCCTCAGTGTCATCAATACCTAAGGTTTGCCCTTCAAGATCTACACCTACAGTTTGTAGCTCTCCCCTTCGGTCTTTCAACCTCTCCAAGGACGATTTCCAAAGTACTGCAAGCTCCGATAGCCCTTCTCAGACAAGAAGGTGTCCGCATTTTCCACTACATATTAATAGTGTCACGGTTCAATGGGGAAGCTTTTGTCGGACACAAGGACTGCCTTACTACTCCTCCGAGACTTAGGGTGGATAATCAATACTCAGAAGAGTCAACTGATACCTACCAGAACCATGACCTATCTGGGAGCATATTTCAACACAATCAACAACACTGTTTCGTTACCGCCTGCAAAGATTCCAACAATTCTGCAGTGGATCCGGAAGGCTTGCTCAAATTCTTATCTTTCGGCCAGACAGTGCCTTTAACTTCTGGGAACCTTGGCTGCGACAATCCCTATGATACGTTGGGCACATGCCCATATGAGAGGATTTCAACTCTCTTTTCTTTTTCAATGGAACAAAAAAGATATGGACCAATCTATAAAGATTCTACCACAAATGAAGTCCTCTCTTCTCTGGTGGACACAGATGGAGCATCTGCAAAGGGGTTTTTCTCTTCTCCCAGTAGATTGGATCTATGTGACCACGGACGTCAGTCTGTTCGGTTGGGGAGCATGGTGTCAAGACCAAGTTGTTCAATCTCACTGGCCGTATCGGCCTGTTGTAAGAAGTTCGAACTGTAATGATCGCTGCTGCAGCAGCTATTACTGGAAGTAGTAGTGCTGCAGCTCAGGCAGTTCTGATCTATTTCCATGCAAGCTGCATAGCTTTGTCTGTCTTTCCCTGCTGTCAGCTTGTGACTGATTATCATTCACCTGTGTGGGAATCTGCATGTCTGCTCCCATTGGATGACCTCAGTATAAAGATCTGCTTCCTGCAGGGTTTCCTTGGGTTTTCATAGCTTCAGCCTGCCTTGCTGTCGCTTTAGCCCCCGATCGTGTTTCTTGTTATAAAGATACTTTGCTGGTCTTTGCATCATATATTGGTTCATTGCCAATATATATGCATACCAGCACGTTTATTATTTTCCTTGTATTTGTGTTACGTTGATACATTAGTGTCGCTGATGTATACGTACACGAACTGTTTATATCCTGTGTGCAGTTAGTCAGCTTTCCAGCACGTTTTGGTAGGTTGCGCGTACCGTGACCACCCGTGCTGAGGTAGTTACCCTGCTCCTGGTTCTGTTTGTGGATTGCGTTCATCTCTGCGAAGAGATAACGAATCCTTCTGAATCCTGTTCTGTTACTGGTTGTGGATTGCGTTCATCTCTGCGAAGAGATAACGAATCCTTCTGAATCCTGTTCTGTTACCGTTTGTGGATTGCGTTCATCTCTGCAAAGAGATAGCGAATCCTTCTGAGTCCTGTTCCCTGTGTTACTCCATTCCTAGTCAGCGTTCCTGCTTATGTCATATATCGGTTCATTGCCGATATATACATATGTTAGTCAGACGTTACAAATAGTTTCATTGATAGCTGTAATTGTAATACGCTAGGAAAACATACTTATTGTATATTTATCTGTGTTACGTTCATCTATCTTAATCCTGCTATTTTCTGACTATCCTGTCCTGTCTTTGTGAGGCACGCCATCGCATTGGCTGCCTCATTCCAGTCTGTCTGGTTTTGGACGCTTGCTGTCGCTAAGTAGCCGCTAGCTAGCAAGCGTTCATTCTGTCTACCTGTCCTGATCTCCCCAGTTCTGGTTTATGCGCTCAGCGCTACTTTGCGCTGAGACGTTATAACGAAAGCATTGTTTGTGGCTGTCAGATCTGCACCGGCTCTGTGCGCCACAATCTCCTATTGGAGTCAGTCCTCCCCTCCACTATACTAGGGATAGCCTGTTTCCTTGTGCTAGTGTGTGTACCTCCTCCACGCCAGCTCATGCGTTGCATGCTGACTGTGGAGAATACACCACCAAGCCTTACATTATGAAAACCCCATTACCAATCCCCATTGTGGGGGGGATTCCCAGAAAGTATGACACTGTTAATTATGGTTCCTGTTCCTTTAAGAAATTTGAAGAACTTAGCTCTGAAACAGAAAATGAGTTTTTCTCTGAATGTGCCAGGTTCCTGACCAATCCTGATCTCCAAGCGACTCCTGTTTCAACCTGGGCACTCCAACTAAGTTATATTTTGTTTAAAGGGGGATTATTCCAGTGGGCATTTGATGTTCTCAATCATTCCGATTTGAAAGATAGACCGCTGGAATTTCTAGCGTTTGTGATCCATAACTGGTTGCGCATAGATCCATTGCCTTTTCCTCTTAATGAACTCCTGGCAGCAGGCCAATCAGCTACTCCTTCAATTGCTTGCAAAAATGTTCAGCAAGCAGAAAGTGTTACTGATAATTTTCCTGCAGCCTTGAATAAATCATCAAAAACAGCAGGGTCTAAGGCCAAACGCAAACGTTCTAAGAAACGTGTCCGATCTGCAGAGTCCTTAGCGACTGAGACCTATAATGAGATTCTGCCATTAACAGATAATGAAATGCAATTGTCTTTCAGGGGAGTTAAATGGACTTATGAAACTACTAATGAACTTTCCACCCTTGCTAGGGAAAATAAAGATTTTTGTTTAAAAAAATTATCTGAGTATGATTATGAGGAGATATTACAGAGTATTGAACAAATCAACTTATTTGTAAAGCAAGGAAAGTTTGCATACACTACAGTTCAGCACTTGCTACAGGTATTGGAGATTCTTAGGAATAAGGAATCTGCCAATCACCTGCTAATTAACCCAATATATGTCCCTGCTACAATCATATCTGCAAACCATGATCTGCCTGTTAAGTATGCTTGGAATCCTCCATTTGAGAAAGGAGAGATGGAAGCTCTGGTCAATGAATGGAAGAATGATTCAAGTTCATTTTGTCAATTTTACAGTGCAAAAAGTGAATTGGTATTGAATGCATGCATTAAGTCTGCCTATAACCTAATAAAAACTGGTGTGTGTGAGTATGACTTTGTGGCTCCATTGATTGATGTGTGGGAACTGATTTTGGATGATTTTTTTGTGACTCCGAATTCGCAAATTTGGCGTTCTGACCCGCCTGCTTCAGCACCTTTGGCTGATTCAGCAGGTGATTCGGAGCTCTTTTTGTGTGAAATTGAAGTTCCTGCAATTCCACCCTGTACCATGGATAACTCAGTGTTACTTACCAGTAAAACAGAAGCCACTGATACATTCTTAACCTTGCCCTGCGCAAATTTCTCAGCAGAGAATCCAGAGGTCCTGCTGACTTCCGAGTCCAGCCTAGCCAGTACTCATGACTCTTTGTTTAGTGAAACAGACACCAGAAAAATCTTGCCTGTCTCTGCAAACACTTCTGCAGAAATTACCTGTGTTAATAAAGTTCAACTCCTGTCTGATCCAGCAGATGCGCAAACATTGTGTCTTGATCTTCCTGTTTCTACACCTCGCTCTAGTTTCGTGAATAGCTCAGAGCATCTGCTATGTGAACCTGAAATCGCAGAATTATTACCTTGTTCAGAAAATTTTCAAATAAATTTGCCCTGTACCATGAATTGTGCAGTAGATCTCTCCAATGAAACTCAGGTCACAGAATCATTATGCTGTCCAGCAGGTGCTTCCATGGTTTTGCCCTGCAATATGGACTGTTCAGTGATCCTGTCCAGTGAAGCTGTGGTCGCAGAGTCTTATGCTTCACCCAGTATTTTGGATACTTTAAACCCTCTAGCAGAGGAGGCTGAAGCACTGCTTACCTCAGTTGGTGTTGCAGTAATATTCACTTGTCTAGCAGCTGTTTTGGAATTACAGTCTGCTCTAATAAAACTTGATGAATTTCTGCCCAGCAAAGCAGAAGCCATTGAAATATTGTCCTCGTCAGCAAGTGTGTCAGATACCTTGCCCTGTACACAGTCTGATTTAACCAATGTTGTTGAGTCCCTCTCCAGTGTTGTAACAGCCGAGGAACTCCAGCCCTGTCCTCTGAATGTTTCAGAAGTCTTGCCCTATAACATGGATAATTCTGATTCTCTGGTCAAAATAATAGAAATCTCAGAATTTCAGTCCGGTCTGATGAGTGTTCCTGAAACCCAGCCCTGTATCCTGAAAGATTCTAGTTCTCTGGCCACTGTGGCAGAGGTTCCAGAGTCCCCTTCCTGTCCAGGGAATTCCTCAGTTTTGCCTAGTCCAGTGGGGGCTGCTGCAATACTGACTTGTTCTGCAGCGCCTCATGAGCTCCAATCCAGTGTATTAAATGAGTCTCTGTCCAGTCCAGAGGTAGTTGTGGAGTCCCTATCTGGTTCAATGCATACATCAAAAGATTTGTCCTGTTTTGTTGGTGCCCCTGAATCTGATTTGTTTCTGACTTTGCTGGAATCAGCGACATCTAAGTCTGATCCAGCATTCTCGTGTAAAAGTCCAGTGGTTGCGAAGTTTAGTCATGATGATTTTTTTTTGGCCAGTCCTGGTTTTGGTCCTGTCTTGGCTGACCCTGAGGCTCACAGTTCCTTGACATGCCCAGAGGTTTCTCTTGTGCCGGTGTGCCCAGATGTTCTTTGTGTGCCAGAATGCCCAAGTGTGTCTAAGGTGTTAGCGTGCTCTGATGCTTCCTTAGTGGGAACACGTTCTGATGTTGCCAGTCTGCCTGCATGCCCAGAGATGGTTCTGGTCCCTGAAAGCCCTGATATTGATGTTTGTCCTTGTGGCCCTGACTCGGGAATTGCCCTAGGTTCCATAGGGGTTCTTGATAGTTCTCCATGTGAGCCTAAGGGGCGTTCTGACCTATGGGGATCTCATTGGAGCTTCAAGGTGTTCTGGGAGGTCTCTGAGAAAACCTGTCCTGGTGCCTTGGACTGGTTCAACAGTGGGTTTTGTGTTGGTAAAGACAGTACCGGTGGGCATTGCAAAGGCTTTGGCGTTTCTGAACGGTTCCTGGAAGGCGGTGGGTATCGCTCAGGGAATTTCGGAGGGCTTTCTTCTGGAAATCATGGTTCTGATGGGTGTCACATTGGGGCTTGTGGTACTGATGGGCGTGGTTCTGTAGGTTCTGGTTCTGATGGGTCCGGTCTTGTGGGGACTGATTCTGGAATTCGGTCTTGCCGGGCTGTCCCGGTCATCATGAATTATCAGTCAGACTGTTTTGTTGGGAATTTCGGTTTTGAAAAGCGTCTGGAATCCGCTTTTAAAGGCGGGGGTACTGTAATGATCGCTGCTGCAGCAGCTATTACTGGAAGTAGTAGTGCTGCAGCTCAGGCAGTTCTGATCTATTTCCATGCAAGCTGCATAGCTTTGTCTGTCTTTCCCTGCTGTCAGCTTGTGACTGATTATCATTCACCTGTGTGGGAATCTGCATGTCTGCTCCCATTGGATGACCTCAGTATAAAGATCTGCTTCCTGCAGGGTTTCCTTGGGTTTTCATAGCTTCAGCCTGCCTTGCTGTCGCTTTAGCCCCCGATCGTGTTTCTTGTTATAAAGATACTTTGCTGGTCTTTGCATCATATATTGGTTCATTGCCAATATATATGCATACCAGCACGTTTATTATTTTCCTTGTATTTGTGTTACGTTGATACATTAGTGTCGCTGATGTATACGTACACGAACTGTTTATATCCTGTGTGCAGTTAGTCAGCTTTCCAGCACGTTTTGGTAGGTTGCGCGTACCGTGACCACCCGTGCTGAGGTAGTTACCCTGCTCCTGGTTCTGTTTGTGGATTGCGTTCATCTCTGCGAAGAGATAACGAATCCTTCTGAATCCTGTTCTGTTACTGGTTGTGGATTGCGTTCATCTCTGCGAAGAGATAACGAATCCTTCTGAATCCTGTTCTGTTACCGTTTGTGGATTGCGTTCATCTCTGCAAAGAGATAGCGAATCCTTCTGAGTCCTGTTCCCTGTGTTACTCCATTCCTAGTCAGCGTTCCTGCTTATGTCATATATCGGTTCATTGCCGATATATACATATGTTAGTCAGACGTTACAAATAGTTCCATTGATAGCTGTAATTGTAATACGCTAGGAAAACATACTTATTGTATATTTATCTGTGTTACGTTCATCTATCTTAATCCTGCTATTTTCTGACTATCCTGTCCTGTCTTTGTGAGGCACGCCATCGCATTGGCTGCCTCATTCCAGTCTGTCTGGTTTTGGACGCTTGCTGTCGCTAAGTAGCCGCTAGCTAGCAAGCGTTCATTCTGTCTACCTGTCCTGATCTCCTCAGTTCTGGTTTATGCGCTCAGCGCTACTTTGCGCTGAGACGTTATAACGAAAGCATTGTTTGTGGCTGTCAGATCTGCACCGGCTCTGTGCGCCACAATCTCCTATTGGAGTCAGTCCTCCCCTCCACTATACTAGGGATAGCCTGTTTCCTTGTGCTAGTGTGTGTACCTCCTCCACGCCAGCTCATGCGTTGCATGCTGACTGTGGAGAATACACCACCAAGCCTTACACGAACTTCTTAGAATTGAGGGCAGCCCATCTAGGTCTCAAAGCTTTCGCTCGTCATCTCCGTGGAAAGTCAGTTTGCATAAGAACGGACAACTCGACTACAGTAGCCTACATTCAGAATCTAGGTGGAACACACAGTCAAATACTAATTCAAGAATCGACTTGATTTTTGAACTGGGCGGAAAGGAATCTTCTACTTCTCAAAGCAGTACATATTCCAGGCCAGCTCAATCAAAAGGCGGATTTCCTGTCCAGAAACACTATAGACAACAACGAGGGGTCACTCAACCAGGAATCTTTTCATCTGATCACTCAAACCTTTGGAACCCCACAAATAGACCTTTTTGCCTCGGAGTACAACAACAAACTTCCTCAATTCTTCTCCCATTTTCCTTCTCCGCAGGCTCTCGCTATGGATGCATTATCCCAACCATGGCCTCCTGTCCTTCTGTATGCCTTTCCTCCCGTTCCTCTAATCTTTCGATTTCTACGCAAAGTGATGTTGGAGGAAGCAACAGTACTGGCAGTCTTACTTTACTGGCCAAACAGACTTTGGTTTCCTCTTCTGTTATAGTTAGCCCAGTTCAGACCATTATTCCTCAAGATCTCATCCACTCTACTGTCTCAAGGGGAATTTCTTCATCCGAATCCAGACAAGCTTCATCTAGCAGCATGGATGTTGAGTGGCAAAGGTTTGCAAACCTAGGCTACTCACGTGCAGTGGTGGACACTTTATTGAAAGCCAGGAAACCTTCTACAAACATGGTATATAAAAAAGTTTGGGAGACGTTTGTGGAATGTGCTTCAAAACTTCACTTTGACCCATTGTCAGCCTCAGTATCTAATGTATTAGACTTTCTTCAGGCCTTATTGGAAATGGGTTTAAGTTATAATACCCTAAAAGTACAAGTAAAGGGACTTTCCTCTCTCTCGGGAGAAAAGTGGGCTTTGAATCCTGTAGTCAAACAGTTTCTGAAAGCCACATTAAAATTAAAACCACCCAAAAGGAACTTTTACCCGAAGTGGGACCTGCCAATTGTTCTGGACTATTTGAGTTCTGCTCCTTTTTGTCCTCTAGAAAACTGCTCCTTGACCAATTTAACATACAAATTGGCTTTTCTGCTGGCCATTACGTCCACAAGAAGAGTTTCAGAGCTTAATGCTTTGGGTGCCGTTGACCCTTATATTGTGTTCTATCATGATAGGGTAGTCTTGAGACCAGTTCTAGAGTTCCTTCCAAAAGTGGTCACTGTTTTCCACCTAGATAATGAATGGACTCTTCCAGCCTTCTTTGAGGAAGAAAATCCTTCTACGCCTCATCCACTTGACATAGTCTCCCTATTGAAACAATACTTGCAGTTGTCTCAGCCATTTAGACGTTCTCAGCGTCTGCTTCTTGTCCCTGTTAGTTACAGGAAAGGGAAAGAGAAGAAGCTACAAAAACTATTGCTGCCTGGATCCAGAAAACTATATGTAATGCCTATAAGAGCTGGTCCACACTAGGTCCGGAAACGTATCCGTGGCTGCGTTTTTCAAATCTGATGAAAAACGGAGTCCCGGATACTAATGTTTAAAATAGCAGCCAGCCTCACCCAAGTAAAAAACGGATCCGTCTGCGTTTGCGGGGATCCGTTTTCAAAACCTGAACGGAAGGTCCGGACCTGCTGCATTTTCACGCAACGGATCAGGACCACGGATACACGCAGGGGTAGTGAAAGCAATGAGAAAACGCATCTCCAGCTCCACAGGCAAAAAACGGATGTGAAAACGGATAGCCTGAGCTTTATGATTGGCCCAAAAAATCCTCCCACTCCTTCCTAATGATAGAGACGTTTTCTGTCAGGGAAAAACCTGAACGGAAACTGATACAAAACTGATGCAAAACTGATGCACTTTCATCAGTTTGCAGTACGGTGGGTACTTCCCCTGATCCGGACTGCAGTGTCCGTCCTGCATCCGGGTCTAGTGTGGACCCAGCCTAAGTCTAAAGGACTTGCTCCTCCTCAACATACTGCGGCCCACTCAACCAGAGAAATAGCATCCTCCTGGGCTTTGTTAGCTGGAGTGTCACTGGTCTCTATCTGTAATACCGCAGTCTGGAAGTCTAGTAATACATTCATAGACCACTACAGGGTTGACCCGTCTGTTCTATCATCAGTTGGTGTGGGTCATTCTATAAGTAATACTGCTACTGCTGTTTAATAAATGATATGTTGTTCCCTCCCTTCTGAGATGTGTTGGATAGTTAAATCCCATAGTATGCTGCCATGGAAGCACCAGGGAATTTGGAAAATTTAAGATACTTACCTAAAGGAAATTTTCCTTTCCTGGTGCAATTCCATGGCAGCATGCGAACCCACCCAGTTGGGAGGACAATAGTTACAAGAATGGTGGTCTATGCTGACTCAAACATTTTATAGTTATCATGTCCAATAGGGTTAATAGGCGGGGCTATCACCCATAGTATGCTGCCATGGAATTGCACCAGGAAAGTAAAATTTCCTTTAGGTAAGTATCTTAAATTTTCCAAAATATGCTCCGCATGTCTGTCTCTTTGCTCATTCTCATTTGATACAATCTTTTTAATAAGAATAGCTTGCTGTTTAACTACTTCAGCCTTCAGTGTTTTTTCACCTTATACATCCGAGAAACGTTCACCTGGCTTTCATTTGTCAATAGCTTTATCATTACTTATCACAACAAAATTATCTATATCTTGTTTTTTTCCACCACCAATTAGGCTTTCTTTGGGTGGTACATTTTGCTAAGAATTTTTTTTTCTCTAATTGCATTTTAGTGGGAATATTATGAAAAAAATGGAAAAATATAATTATTTCTCAGATTTCAGCCATTATAGTTTTAAAATAATACATGCTACCATAATTAAAACCCATGAATTTTATTTGTATTTTATTTTGTATTTATTACACCATTTAAATTATGTCCCTATCACAATGTATGGCGCCAATATTTTATTTGGAAATATAGGTGCATTTTTTATGTTTTGCATCCATCACTATTTACAAGCTCATAATTTAAAAAATAGTAGTAATATACCCTCTTGACATGCATATTAAAAAAGTTCAGACCATAGGGTAACTATTTATGGTGTTTTTTATTGTAATTTTTTAATTTTAATTTTTTTTATTAAACGTTGTATTGGGGTATTTTAGGAGAGTGTGGGAAGTAATTAGTTATAAATTAATATAAGAAATTAAAGTAATTATAAATGTGAATGTGGTATTGTTTATTAAGAAAAAATGTATGTAGGTGTAATTTTACTATATGGCCACAAGATGGCCTCCGTCATTATTATTTTTTTTAGGCATCCTGTAAGTGTATAGTATGCTTACAGGGAGTGAAGAGGGGATCAGTGTTGCTCAGATACAATCCATGATCAGGGCATAGCCACGAACCACAAGCATTTTTTCACTATCCGACATCGTGATCCGAATCCGTGATCATGAATCAATCATGGAATTCAATCACGGATTCAGTCGTTATTCCACATATTTGGCCCGTGATCACGGCCGTGATCATGGAACAATATCCATGATTAAACCCGCCGACTTTAGTGGTTAATAGCAAAGCCTCCTTATTTATTTATTTATTGTATTTATAATTTTTACGTTGTAGCCACTGATCACCCTCATAATCTATCAAAAATTTGGTGATTGTAGAATGTATGGGGGTTTGCTATTAACGTTAAAGTCTAATCCGCGATCACGGATTTTACATGCAATCACAGATCATATTCGTAAGTCAGTTTCAAATCCGGATCACAATCACGGCTTTTGGGACTGCAGTGGCCGGATTTAATAGAATCCGTGACTGGGATATCCCAGCATCACTGAAGGGGATGTGTTACTTAGAACTACGCGGCTTCTCATAGAAGCCATCAGTCTTTCTAATGGGGACTTACAGTAGATCCCATTCATTGATCTTCAGGCTAATGGGCGGCCGCTGTAGCGTGCCCGATCGTCTGCGGCAGCAAGCAGACACAGGGGCAGCCTTTTGGACGAAGAAGCTATGTCTAAAAGGCTCAAATATTTAAACTGGATCTTTCATGCAGCTTTTTCAATGCATCCCACAAGGCTCTAGCTTTGTCCTGATTCCTTATGTGAAAAAGATGATCATCTTGTACTAAAAAGGTTATGATTGCCCTTGTTTGTATGTTTTTCTTATCCCATTCCTGATGGTTTTCACCTGGTCTATCTGTAATAATTACAGCCCACAGATCATCTCTAGCATTTCCATTTTAAAATTCCATAATTTATAGTTTGCACTATTTAGCTTGGTTACTGCTAGTCTAATGCTAGGTACACACGATGCAATTTCCTGACAGATTTACTGTTGCATCGATTATTTCCAATATGTCCGATCTGATTTCCGATCGATTTTTTTGAATGATTTTTCATAGAAATTAATGGAAAACCGATTGGTATTCAGATCGGACATGGTGGAAATAATCGATCTGACAGTAAATCTTTCAGAAAATTGCATTGTGTGTACCTAGTATAAGTTCTGGGTTGCTAGAAATGTCTGCTCCTGCTCTTTATTATCTGTAGATCACAGTATCTTTGGGAGATTCCTTGTAGCTTTACTGGATCACTGTTGGGTATTCGTCTGGGCTGTCTGGAGTTTTGTGATCTTTGTCTCCGGGTCTGGGCATCCAGTGACTGGGCCCATAACCTGATGGAGCAGAGTGTTCTGTACACGCAGATAGAAAATGCTGAGATAATTCATACACAACCAACAGGAAATGCAGCTTACTTAGAACAGAGGGGAACATAGAGAATATAAATAACAATCCCATAAAGATCATCATCACATTTTACACACAGTGACATCTTGTGATTCTTTAACTATATTGCAGTTTAACTAATAATGTTGTTACAGTATAATATTGTTATTGTAAACTCCAAGGGACCAGGAACTGTGGATTACTATATCAGAAGTTTACTATATCAGAAATTGTCCCAGAAATGGCCCAGCATGCCCTGGTACATTCTCTGTTGCAAAGGACCAACTCTGTCCTCCCTTTGGAAGTATAGTACAAGCACTTGCACATTTGATGGACTACAAGGTTAAATATACCTTAGGGCTGCATAGCCAGAATGGACAAAAATCCAGTACCCAGAGCTCCTTAAAAATCTGTCACCAAATAGAGGCAGCCACTCATTTCCTGTGAGTGGCTTGGATACCTCCGCAGAGGCAGAATTGCAGCATGTGTCCTGCAAAACTTTCTGCTCACATTTGAGGCAATCATGAAGCCTCTCTTCAAAATGCAGCCGATCATGATAAGCCACTCGCATCTTTAAAGCCGATACCTCCCCAGGCGGGCCTTAGCACTCTCCTCTCCACTCTCCTTAGTTTTGTTCTGATCTGCACTACAAGTGAAAGTAGCCTTTACTGAGCTCCACATGCTACCAGGAGGCAGAGCGCCATCACTAACAAGGGATCACATACCGAGGGGGCGTGGCCAACTAATGGAGGAGTAGGACGCTGCGCTTTGAGCTCCCGGCAAGCTGAAGCTATTTTCCTGCACAGATCACAGCTAACCCACTCACCTCCGTGCGATGGAAGGATGGCTGAGGGGTCGAAGACCTCCAAAAACAACAGAAAGAAGGAAAAAGAGTCCTCAAAAGGATCCGGTATCCTGCGTTATCTGAAAGACATCAATACGGAGAGGGCCATGCTTTCCAAAATGGCGACAGTGCAGCAGAAGGCCGCTGCAGCCGCGGATGAAAACACCCCACCTCGGATATCCCATGCAGCACAAAGTCCACAAGCTCAGCCGAGCTCACCAGGTACTGGGTCTCAAAGGGGGATGGAGGATAGTCCGAGCCTACAGAATGGGAAACCCTGCGGCTCTCCGGGCCCTCAGACCGCGCAGCACAGGGATGCAATAGAGGATCTGCGTACACAGATCCGCAACTTACCCACAAAAGAAGATTTAGATTCCTTCGCCAGCCGGATTGAGAGATCCTTTAGGAGGGAAATTGATGAGCTCCATAAAGACATAACAGCAATCGGGCATAGAGTGGTGAACCCGGAGGATCAGAGAGAGGAGGCTGATGCTAAGATGGCGGCCATGCAGAACAAACTAAATACTCAGGACAAGCAGATAGAGGCCCTGATTTCACAAATGGATGACCAAGAAAACCGCTCTAGGAGACAAAACGTACGAATCCGTGGTCTCCCTGAAGTGACAGGAGCAGAGGACCCAAAAGCTTTAGCTACTGAGATATTTAATATAATCTTGAATCGCCCGCCCTCGGATCACATAGACATTGAAAGGGCACACAGGGCCTTAGGCCCCAAGAACACCGACCCAAACAGACCACGAGATATAGTATGCAGTCTACTCAGATTCACAGATGCAGAGCAATTATTGCGCAGCATGAGAGATAAAGAACACAGAGTATGCAGGCACAAGAATCACGCTCTTTCCTGATCTCTCAAGGAGGACACTAATGCAGAGAAAAGCGGTGAAACCGCTATTAGCAGCTATTAAACAAAAAGGGGGACATTATAAGTGGGGATACCCCTTTGCGCTACATGCAACGGTGGATGGAGTCTCTGCTACACTGAAAACTAAAGATGACCTATCTAAATTTTTGGAGAACCTGAGCTTGCCATGAGTCTTTTGATGACTGGAGAGGCCCACCTAGCATCACACCTCTGCTGCAAAGGGAACGCTGGCAAACAAAAGACCCTAAAAGAAAGAGGGCACACGCCCAAACTTCGCAGCCAGGCTCTCCCACCCCTCTACGGAGCCAAGATGAAGAGGCAACTTAGTGGCACAACGTGATATATGAGAGAAAGCAGGATTGTTAAGGGTTCCCCTTATCTTTTGCTAGCGTTAGGCTAACTGTTATATCGAAGAACCCAAGATACTTTGAATGCAGGAAATATACTTAGGTTTATGATGGCGGGAGGGAGAGGAACTCTCTTTCGCCACACTCAAAAGCACTTGCTTGGGGAGGAAAGCAAAAGCGGTTGGTGCAGAGGTGATGTGCTTTCCCCCGAATAGGGCTCCCTTGGTTAAGGGAAGAAACTCGGAGATCTATACGTTTTGCTCTGACTGGCAGAAACTTTCTCTGAGCCACACTATAGGCTCATTTGGTTGTGTTTGTTGTTTTTACATGAGTATGGTTTGCTATTTTCCTAATTTCTGGTTTGTGCACATGTACTGGGTCGTATTATCTTATATGAGTATTAACTTTCTGTCATGGCTCAAAAGGGGAAACTGAGAGTGATGACGTATAATGTCCGGGGTCTCTGCTCGCCATGCAAACGGGGAAGGTTATGGACAGAAATTAAGAGGCTGAGACCGCAAGTGCTTTTCCTCCAGGAAACATATTTTAGAGATGGCTGTATCCCACGCCTGCCTAAACATATTTTTAATAACTGGTTCTTTAATAATGCTAATATTAGTAGAGCTAAAGGTGTGGCGATCGCCCTAGCTAAAGAAGTACCCTTTCAAATCCTAGCATCTCAAAGGACGATTCAGGTAGATATATAGCTGTAAAAGCACAATTGGGGGAGAGGAGATTCACATTTGTAAATGTATATGTGCCTAACGTACACTAGGTTCACTTCTTGAAAAATATTCAAAAGAAAATCCAGGCCTTTGCAGAGGGGGTGTTAGTATTTGGGGGGGACCTAAACATAGTGAGCAACCCTAAAATGGATACGTCTGCTGGCTCAACAGCCTTATCTTACAAAACTCTGAAAGACTTCAGTGGCCTTATGAAGCAAATGCATCTAATAGATTGTTGGAGGTACATGCACCCATTAGATAAGGACTTCTCCTATTTTTCACAGGTACACAAGGTCTACACCCGCATTGACTCAATCTGGGTCGATCAGTATCACCTGCATGATCTACAAAAAGCTAAAATTGAAAATATAACAGTATTTGACCATGCAGGGGTTTGGATGGATCTATATCTGTCCTCCTCCTATAGGGGACATTATTGGAGACTAAATGAGGCCCTCCTAGAAGACCTTGAGGTTAAACAGATAGTTGAACGGGTATTCACTCATTATTTCAGGGAAAATGTCTCCCCAGAGATTTCAGAACGCATTGTGTGGGAAGCCCATAAGGCAGTGGTGAGGGGGTAGCTTATATCCCAGGGGGCACGTATAAAGAGGGAGGAACAAAGGTGGATAGTGAAAACTTTGGAAAAAATTTCTACATTAGGGCAGGTACATAAAAAGAACCATCAAAAGAAATAGAGAAAGCTTTATGAGAGGAGAGAGGAACTCTGCTTAAGATCCTGGACCGCAAAACGAAACATAAACAAAGGCACTGGTGGGCTAGAATGTATGAGTTTAACAATAAATGTGGGAAGATGCTGGCCAATAGTATACGAAAGAAGAGGGACTTGAATTACATCCACAAAATAAAAGATCAGAGGGGTCTGATGGAGTATGGGGCTGACAAAATAGCAAGTCTCTTTAGGAACTTTTATGAGGCTTTGTACAACATAAGAAAAGGACAATCCAAGGAATCCGCCGAGCAGTGTAAGCAAAAAATTAGAGACTACCTAAAGAGGGTAGGAATACCCAGGTGGTCGGAGGAGTGGTGTGTGGATCTGGAAAGAGATATAACAGTAGAGGAAATAAAAGGGGTCCTAAAAGACATGCCTAATGGCAAAGCGCTGGGGCCAGATGGTCTCATGAAAAAATATTACTACACCTTTGAGATCAATTACTTCCACAATTAAAAGCAGCTCTGAACGGATTGAAGGGGGGAGGAAATTTTCCGGCACAGAGCATGGAAGCTCACATTGTTGTTATCCCAAAGGAGGGGAAAGACCCTGCCTTGTGCCCGAGCTATAGGCCAATATCTCTTATCAATCTAGATATTTATTAAAATATTTTCAAACGTACTAGCCAACCGAATTAAAATAGGCTTACCGGCCCTAGTTCACCCTGACCAGGCGGGTTTTGTGGTGGGGAGAGAAGCGAGAGACAATTCTTATAAAGCACTGAATCTGATCCATTGGGCACGATATAGTGGCGCTCCGCTTCTTCTTCTCTCCACGGATGCAGAAAAAGCTTTTGACAGGGTGAACTGGGGCCTCATACAAGAGGTACTAATTCATGTTGGCCTAGGGCCCATAATGAGGTCTTGGATATCTAGCCTATACACTAACCCCTCAGCCCGAATAAGAGTAAATGGGACAATGTCCCAAAGCTTTCTACTGACTAATGGCACAAGGCAGGGTTGCCCCCTCTCCCCGTTGCTTTTTGTGTTAACCCTGGAGCCGCTTCTTCGGAGCTTAAGGTTGAATCAGCAGATTAAAGGGGTACGGATGGGAGACCAAACGTACAAACTCTCGGCTTTTGCAGACGACATATTGTTGTATGTGACAGATCCACTGACCTCTCTTCCCGAACTGCTGGTTGAGTTTCAAAACTATGGGGCCATCTCTGACTTTAAAATTAACCTGAGCAAATCTGAGTTTCTGGGGGTGGGCCTTTGCCAGTTGGACCTTGATAGTTAAACAAAACTTCCCTTTTTCTGCAAAAGAAGGGTCCTTGAAATATCTGGGAATTAAATTACCTGCCAATTTAGCAGAGCTATATGCTCTAAATTTTACCCCATTACTGGAGACTATAAGTAAAGACCTAGACAGATGGAACAGCCATAGCTATACCTGGCTGGGGAGGGTTAGCATTTTTAAAATGAACGTTCTCCCCAGACTACTCTTCCCGATGTCTAGGATTCCAATCACCCTGCCCAGAACATATTTTGGGAAAATCAGGTCCCTATTGATAAAATTCCTGTGGAGGAGGAAAAAGCCTAGGCTGGCATATAAAATAATGATTATATCAAAAGAAGGAGGTGGCCTAGGGGTCCCAGATTTGAGGACATACCATAAAGCGGTCGCTCTTAACAGAGTATTAGAGTGGCAACACAATGGGGCGCATAAAGGTTGGGTAAAATTGGAGAAGATATTAGCGGGAAGGAATTAAGCGGCGCAGTTTGGACAGGGCCGGAATATCGGGGCCTCTCAGATGGGACTCCCCCATAGGTAAAACACACACTCCGACAGTGGGATGAAACGAGGAAAACCCCAAAATGGACAAGTGAACCCTCTCCTCTAACCCCATTGGAGCGCTTTATGCATTTTCCTCCAGGGTTGGAAAAGGGGTACTTCGGGAAGTGGAAGGGGGATAAACCAATGATGTTAGGTCACTTCCTAAATGGGACTAAATTCAAAACAATTACCAAACTGAGGGGAGAGTATGGCCCCTTGCCCTTTGATGCCTGGAGATTTAACCAAATTGCGCACTGGCTAAGCTCTAGGGGTAACATACAGGCAATTACTGACATGACGGAATGGGAAAAGCTATTTGTTCAGGAAGAGAAACTTCCCCATGCGATTTCATGGATCTACAAAGCTTTGCTGTCAGAACTAAATAAGAGTAAACCGGTATATTTGAGGGAGTGGGAAGGGGAAACAGGCCAGACTCTCTCGGAAGCACAATGGTCCAGCGTCTTAAGCATGTCTAATGTGTCCTCTATTAGTACCCACATACAGGAGGGGTGTTATAAGCTACTGACATGATGGTATAGGACTCCGGCCTTCCTAGCTAGGATTTATGGGACTGACAACAAATGTTGGAGAGGATGTGGGACCATGGGAACCATTCTTCATCTTTTCTGGGAATGCCCTGTACTTTCCTCTTTTTGGGAAAAGGATATTGCAATAATTAAAGAAATCACTGGAGTGACATTGGAATTAGATACCGTATTTTTCGGACTATAAGACGCACTTTTTCTCCCCCAAAAGTGGGGGGAAAAAGTCAGTGCGTCTTATAGACCGAATATGCCCCAGATGCCCCCTAAAAGCAGGTGCAGGACGTACTGGAAGCCCTCACCTATCCAGCCGCGGGCTCCATGTCCTGCATCCTGCTTCAGTGTCTGCCATGCATCGGCCCCTCTCACCCTGATGTCGCCGGTTCTGTAGTGCCACCAGGAAGGACATCGGCGGCCGCTGTGCAGCTGGGCTGCACCCTCGGTCCCTGGGTGCATGATCAGCGGTTTCTCGCTGTTTTTTTTTCCGCTATAGGCACGTAAAGAGATCGGCGGCTGAGTCACGTGGGCCATCAGCTGCAGCTGCCCACGTGACTCCAGTCCCTTCAGTGACTCCAGCAGACGCCTTCTTGCCGCCGACGTTCCTAATCCTCTACCGCCACCCCGACGGAGAACATCGGCAGCGCTGTGCAGCTGAGCGGTTCCTTGTTCCCAAGCGCTGGATCAGGATTCCTGCTTCTTTTCACCCCACCCGGACAGAAGACTTTGCCGCTGTGTCACGTGGGCCATCAGCTGCAGCTGCCCACGTGACTCCAGTCCCTTCAGTGACTCCAGCAGACGCCTTCTTGCCGCCGATGTCCCTAATCCTCTACCGCCACCCCGACGGAGAACATCGGCAGCGCTGTGCAGCTGAGCGGTTCCTTGTTCCCAGGCGCTGGATCAGGATTCCTGCTTCTTTTCACCCCACCCGGACAGAAGACTTTGCCGCTGTGTCACGTGGGCCATCAGCTGCAGCTGCCCACGTGACTGAAGTTCTTACAGCGGCTGTTATCTGCTTTTCGCCGCCGATGTCCCTTTACCTCTACCACCTCCTGGATGGAGGACATTGTCGGCAGGTGAGCGGCTCCCTTAGTCCCCGGGTGCAGGATTGGCAGTTCCAGATGGAAGACATCGGCGGCTGAGTCACATGGGCCATTAGCTGAAGATGTCCATGTGACTGCGATCCTTGCAGCAGCAGCGGCTTCGGGAGGCATTGGGTCCTTACCACAGAGGTCCCATCAGGATAACCAGGACACCACCCCCAGCAGCCCAGGATCAACAAAAGCCCAGTCCCCGGCAGCACACCTCTCCTCTAGGATCGGTAACTATAAAAAATGCATTTGTAGCTAGTGAAGGTAGTGGGGGCATTGTAGCTTAGGGTAGGTTGTGGGGTATTGTAGCTTAGTGTACGTTGTGGGACATTGTAGCTTAGTGTAGGTAGTGGGACATTGTAGCTTAGTGTAGGTTGTGGGACATTGTAGCTTAGTGTAGGTTGTGGGACATTGTAGCTTAGTGTAGGTTGTGGGACATTGTAGCTTAGTGTAGGTAGTGGGACATTGTAGCTTAGTGTAGGTTGTGGGACATTGTAGCTTAGTGTAGGTTGTGGGACATTGTAGCTTAGTGTAGGTTGTGGGGACGTAGCTTAGTGTAGGTTGTGTGGGCATTGTAGCTTAGTGTAGGTTGTGGAGGTATTGTAGCTTAGGGTAGGTGGCGGGGGCAGCAGGGGTTAGTGTATTGTACTTAGCGGGGCAGCAGGGATTAGTGTAGCTGGGCAGTCAGTGTAGCTTAGATAGATATTTTGGGGGTAAAAGGTCTCATAAGATGCCCTTGGACCATAGGCGCACCAGGTTTAGTAATTTGTTTTTTTCCAGATTTTTGTCCTCTAATCCTAGGTGCGTCTTATAGTCCGGAGCGTCTTCTAGTCCGAAAAATACGGTATATGGCAAATTTTAATCCACCTGGCCCCAATATCCTCGAAACGTTATAAGGCCTCTGTCTTACCTTTTCTACTGAATGCAGCAAAAAGCCTGATCCCACGATATTGGAGACTGAATAACCCCCAACCATCAAAGAATGGTTCCAGAGGATAAATAAACTGCGTGAAGCGGAAGAAATTATCTTGACAGGTAGAGACAGAGGGGAAAAGTACAAGAAGGTGTGGTTCCCATGGCTCCTATACCAAGATACAGATTCTTATAAACAAATAGTGAATGCGGAAAACTCGGACTAAAAGAAATCCTTCTCAGAGAATTTACAGAATAGACAGTTATGTGTTATAAAGAATTACCTAGCTATACATGTGCACTGCATAGTTATATATTATGTTGTTTACCTTCCTTTTCTTATCTTTTCTCCTCTCTTCTTTTCTTCTTTTTGCTTTTTCTTGTTATTTTCTCTTTCTTTTCTCTTTTGTTAAGCCTTCACTCACCAAAACGTGAGATTAGCACATTGTGTAAAGCATACAGGTATATGTGAGACTGCCTATGCTTGTATATTTCAGTAAGTACTTGATAGCAATATGGAAGAGGTTATCATTGGGAACAATTGTTCACCAATATTGTAAAGTCCTTATGAAAATGTTTGTAAATTTTCACTGGTTGAGTTTAAATAAAAATTATATAAAAAAAGGCATCAGATACCCAGGATTGTGTACAATCCCCTGGGAGGACTGTGACCATACTTTTATCAGTGATTGCAGTGTTGAAGTAGTAACACTTCAAGCTCTTTTGTTTACGTTTACATTATTCCTCATTTTCCCCAGGCTTCTTATTTGTACAGTACTGTATATACAGCACCAATGCCATTCTTCTTGTCTTATAAATGTTATCAGGCATCTACTCACTTGCAACCAGCCTGAAGAGAGCAGCCGACCATGGGTTTCACACTGACATATGACTCACGCACTGCCCACTGTTTACTATATCCAGAGTCAGCATCACGTAGGGGACAAAAAACATGTTTACTCTAACAGAGGTATTATTATATCAGAGTTTACTCTACCAGGTGTTGCTCCCATAGACGTATAATGGACAATGGCAGGGACCTGGAGAAGTAGTTTACTATGCCCGAATGTTTTCTATACCTGAGTTTATTATAACGAGATTATACTGTACTACCAAGAGTTCACATTATACGTGTTGTTGTGCACATTTCTGCAATCTATATAGTATGCTATACTTTCACTCATAGACCCAGAATAAGCTTACCGATCAGATGTTTGACTTAAGATTGCCTGCATTTGCCACATGCTTGTTTCAGGTGTACTATTCAAACACTACTAATGCATGTAAGATCAGCAGGATGTCAGGCCAATGGTATTGCTCAAAATGAAATAAATATGGCAGCATCCACATTCCTTTTACGCAGTTGTCCTTTAACCCCCCTGGTGGTAATCCCGACCTGAGCACATCCTGCACTTTGCGCACTAGGAGCGGTAAGCCCGTGCTCAGGTCAGGCTGTCTAAAACCAGCAAGTACGCTCTGTTCCTGGGTCCCGCGCGCAATCAGCGCTGCGCAGCGGGACTCAGGCTTCTCCCCGAAGGCTTCTGTACCTTGATCCGGCTGCCGGGACCCCCATGTCCCTGCTCTGATTCCGGGGACCCAGGCTTCTCCCCATGGCTATCCGCCTCTACTTTGGGATCCCCATGTCCCCGCTTGTCCCTCATCTCCCTCTGATCCTCCCTGCTGCAATCAGCTTCCCCTTTGGCTGCTGGGATCCCCAATGTCTTCTTCCAGGGACCCGGCGGCCAATCACAGCAGCAGAGCGGCGATCGTACGTTGTGACGTCATCGGGGCAAGGGGCGGAACACATTTTTAAAGTGGTCAAACATACAATTTAAAAAATGTAAAACAATGAGAAATGCGCTATATATATAGCATGGTGGTGTAGTGGTTAGTGCTCTTGCCTTGTAGCGATGGATTCCCGGTTTGGATCCCACCCAGGTCAATATCTGCAAGGAGTTTGTATGCTCTCCCCGTGTCTGCGTGGGTTTCCTTGGGGCGCTCCGGTTTCCTCCCACATCCCAAAAAACATACAGATAAGTTAATTGGCTTCCCCCTAAAAATTGGCCCTAGACTATGATACATGCAGTACACTATACATACATAGACATATGACTATGGTAGGGACTAGATTGTAAGCCCCTCTGAGGGACAGTTAGTGACAAGATAATATATACTCTGTACAGCACTGCGTAATATGTCGGCGCTATATAAATACTTAAATAAATAAATAATAAATAAATATATGTATGTACTGTGTATATATATATATATATATATATATATATATATATATATATATATATATATATGGTTTCCCTATGCCTCCATGGCAGCACAACGGGTTTAGGCCCCGCCCCTACCACGTCACAGGACAATGTATCTATAAATGTTAAACTGACCCTCCCATACTTGTCTTTTTTCTCCTCTCCTTCACCTCACAGGATGTGTCAGGTTATTCCTGCTGAATTTTTTATTTTTTACCCCTTACCGGCCGCATCATGTGGCCCACCGCACCGGTAGCCTACCCTGTAGCGATGCCACTAATATGGGCTTTAAATAAGCTCGGTGTATGGGGACCCTGTTTTGCTGATCTTGGGGGTCCAGGAGGGATTCTCTCTGCAATGGCACTACTAGTGTGAACAATGGAGAATTTGGTGGAGAATCCCTCATTGGTGCTTACCACTCTAATCGTTGTGGCTGGCCGGGCATCCTTTCCTCCCTTTCATCTTCGCCGCGATGTGCAGTACCTGACGCCGGCTTCCAATTGTGTATTCAGCGTGCTTTCCACCTCGGTGAGAGATGCGTTCCAGTGACGCTTCCAGAAGTAACGTAGGTCCTTCCTTCGTGCTAGCCATAGCGCGATTGGTCCGGACAGACGGGGAGCGGAAGTGACGTCAGGGCTACACAGGCGGGGATTTGAAAAAGCCTCCAGCAGCAGCAGTCTGTGCCTTTGATCCCTGGAGTGGCATGCTGATGAAGCTCCGTTCCTGGACATCTTAGGTCCCTAATGGCAATATTATTATTATTATTATTATTCCGGCAGCGTCGGCATGTCTTTCTTCTTATCTCTGCCCTATCCTATTTTTTTCTAGCTTTCTGGCTGTTATTTGCCTAGCAACTATGGATGCCCCTAGGCCTCACACAGATCAGCGCTCTATGACTTGATAAGGGGGTCTCAGGTAAGGTTAAATACGTCATCAAGGAGTGCAGTACTGAGTGGTGTCATCTCATCTCTTTCCAGCCCTGGAAGATTTGGACGATCCTTTCGTTCCTTGTCAGGGGGTTATTACAGAAGACGCTCTTCAAGCAGATCTCGTCGCAGTAGATTATTATTTATTGTATTTATAAAGCGCCAACATATTACGCAGCGCTGGACAATAAATAGGGATACATTTACATCTTCCTCAGCTTCCGCACAGAACCGTGACATATCTTCCTCCTCCTGCTCTGATTCTGGCACCCCACAACCACTTACCACTCAGCCGGCAGCCACCACCACTACTACTAGCACCACAGCCGCTCCAGTTGAGATGTCGGAGAAGTTATCCACATATTCCTGTGATGAATTTACTGATGCACAACCATTATTGGTACAAGATGAAGGCGCTAAGGATGTTACACCACCTCATATGTCTCAGTTAGGCGTCACTACACACATGGCCGTGTGTACATTTTTTTTGTAAATGACATTGACATTTTTTTTTCAAAAAACGCCCAAGCTGATCCGTTCAGTTGAGCGTACATGCAGCACCGACACAGCTAAGGGCCTTACAGACCTGTTACCGCTCAATCTCGAATGGCTGCATGGTCGCATAACTAGTAAGCATGGTGGAGCTCCAGGGCCTCTGTTATCACTGTACAGTATTGTGTTTGCACTATTGCATAGCTCTGTGTCTGTGTGATACTCCACAGACAGTACATTGTCACTGAGGGGCTGGGGGGAGGAGGTAACCTTTTGTGTCCTCAGTCAGGAAGAGGAGCTGGCTATCTTGGCATCCATCCTTGTTCAAATGGGGTCCTTCATGCTGTCCTGCCGGTTGAGGGAGGGACTCCCATATAAAAATGGTAAAAGGAGAATGACCTGTACTGGGTAGCAATGCTACTGGACAGTCGCTGTAAGCACAAAGTGGAGGAACTGTTAGCGGAGGTCCCACCACTTTTAAACCCTTAGCTCCTCTTGATGTTTGTATGCCCCTCTTAGTAAGCATACTGTGGTGATGCCTAAACCCGATTGAGTGGGATACTCCCTTTTATTTTATATTGTTAAAAAGTTAAAAAAAATTAAATAAAATAAGTTCTAAAATAAAGATTATTTCAAGCTAAATCAGTTTTGGAAGAGATCAAGAGCATGACACCTAGGCAGAACAATAAAAACAGAAGGGAAGGCTATTCAAAGCAAGGTAATTGTGTGGGCAATGGGCAAAAAACTATGCCGGTTGTTCCCAACACTTAAAGAAAGATAAGCTTATCACCTAGCTGAATGGAAGGCTCATGGTGAACTAACTGCCCGGACAGGAAAGCCAGCTTGGGGGCATATTTGCAGGGTGTTGGCACTCTGATAGTACCAGGCCAGTTCCAGTACATGTGGCACAATTTGAAAGTCAACCTTTGTAGATAGTCAGGGCTGAGGTTTGCAGTGTTCATCATTACATATATAGTGAGTGGGAATGGCACATCCTTGCCTGACATGGTGGGAGAGCAGGAAGAAATCCACCAAGTTGCGGTTGGTGATAGCGACAGTGTGGTCCACGACGGTACCGGGAGCAGGGCTGACAAAAGTTCCAGACGCGGAGCAGTACAGATTGGTGCTGATCCTTTTCTGCACTACGATGACAATTATGCGAGCAGAGGCGTTGTTAGGGTTTTCAGCGCCCGGGGACAAAGACTATTAATGTGCCCCCTAAGGTGAAGGGGCGTGACCAAATGTGGGCGTGGTTATGGGTGGAGCTAAATGTACATGCATGTTACAGGGCCAGAGTTAGGACACCTATGTTTACCTGGGTACTTCTACGCAGTATAGGTGACTAAGCATAAGAATGCATTCTTCTGTGAACTAAAACCCTGGCTTTTAATTTAGCTGTAGGGATAACAGTTGTGCCTGGATGAGTAAATCTGTGAATGCATTTGTTTGAACATTTGCATGTGAGTGTGCGAAGGGTTGATTGATTTTTGCTGTTTCTAGCCACACCCCCTTCAGCACCTCCCTTTCCTTAATAATTTATTTAATGTCCTAACTAGAGGCGATGTGCCTGGATATATGTATGTTTAAATGTACATGGAGGTTAGAAGGCTCACGCTCACCCACCCTCCCTCAGTATGTACCTTCCAGCATGTTCCAAGACAAATTCAGCAATCATGAGCCTCCCCCCCATCAAGACAAATTCCGCAATCATGAGCAAACATGAGGCCCCCAACATGACCAACTCAGCAATCATGAGGCCCCAACAAGACAAATTTAGCAATCATGAGGCCCCCAAGAAGACAAATTTAGCAATCATGAGGCCCCCAACAAGACAAATTCAGCAATCATGAGGCCCCTAACAAGACAAATTTAGCAATCTTGAGGCCCCCAACAAATCATGAGGCCCCCAACAAGACAAATTCAGTAACCATGAGGCCCCCAACAAGACAAATTCAGCAGTCATGAGGCACATAAATAGACAGCATTTCACATAAATAGGCAGAATGCCCCCTTAATATGGTAGACACCTCTCACCTGGCAGCAGTTCCCCAAAATACACTCAATCTGATAGCAGTGGTTCCCCAAAAATAGGTAGCCCCAGGTCTATAGGTGTCCCCAGAATAGGTGGCCAGCAGTATAGATGTCCCCAGAACAGGTAGCCAGGGGTAGAGATGTCCACAGAACAGGTAGCCAGGGGTATATGTGCCCAGTATATGTAGGCAGGGGTATGTGTCCCCAGTATATGTAGCCAGAGGTATATGTGTCCAGTATATGTAGGCAGGGGTATATGTGCCCAGAGTAGGTAGCCAGAGGTATATGTGCCCAGTATATGTAGTTAGGGGTATATGTGCCCAATATATGTAGGCAGTGGTATATGTGCCCAGAGTAGGTAGCCAGGGGTATATGTGCCCAGTATATGTAGTTAGGGGAATATGTGCCCAGTATATGTAGGCAGGGGTATATGTGCCCAGAGTAGGTAGCCAGGGGTATATGTGCCCAGTATATGTAGTTAGGAGTATATGTGCCCAATATATGTAGGCAGGGGTATATGTGCCCAGAGTAGGCAGCCAGGGGTATATGTGCCCAGTATATGTAGTTAGGGGTATATGTGCCCAATATATGTAGGCAGGGGTATAGGTGCCCAGAGTAGGTAGCCAGGGGTATATGTGCCCAATATATGTAGTTAGAGGTATATGTGCCCAAAATATGTAGGCAGGGGTATAGGTGCCCAGAGTAGGTAGCCAGGTGTCCCCCTCCCCAGCAGGAGGGGAGCAGAGAAGAGGGAGAGCTGTGAGCAGCGGTAGGGAAGGGGGGCAATCTCCCCCCTCCTTCCCTCACCTTAGGTGCTCTCCCTCCCTCTCCCCTCCATTACTGTCCGGGTGGCTCGTGGCTGGCAGCGGCGAGCGGAACTTACCTCCGTCTCGTCACAGCGCCGGATGGATCTGCCGCTGCTCTGGTCCAGACCAGAGCAGCGGCTGCGGGACCCAAACTTCCGGCCGGCGCTGGAGCGAGACGGAGGTGAGTTCCGCCCGCCGCTGCCAGCCACGAGCCACCCGGACAGTAATGGAGGGGAGAGTGAGGGAGGCAGAGCACCTGAGGTGAGGGAAGGAGGGGGGTGATTGCCCCCCTTTCCCGCCGTCCGCACAGCTCTCCCTCTTCTCTGCGCTGCTCCCCTCCCCCCCTAAAAGAAAAAAAAAACCCCGCAGCTCAGCTAGGCGGAGGGCGCCCTTGGGGACCCGGCGCCCCGGGGCACTTGTCCTACCCCGACCCCCCCTAGCTCCGCGCCTGTATGCGAGGGGAATAATTTTCAAAAGTGCCAAAGCAGGTCTGCAACTGCGGAATCTCATAATTCTGCACTGTGCTGAGCTGTCCATCTGACACTCCATCTCGGTACACCACAATCTTCTCTGGCAGCGCATGATTACCACGTAATATTTCTGGAGAGTGGTCGCAAGTAGTGTTGGGCGAACAGTGTTCGCCACTGTTCGGGTTCTGCAGAACATCACCCTGTTCGGGTGATGTTCGAGTTCGGCCGAACACCTGATGGTGCTCGGCCGAACGGGTCACGTGGTTCGGACCCGAACGCGCTCTGATTGGCCGAACGGTCACGTGGTTCGGGTAAATAAATACCCGAACCACGTCATATCTCCACCATTTCTCTGTGGGTTTAGCTTTGGGTAGGCAGGCAGGGTAGTTCGCTCTCCAGCCACGCTAGCCAGGGTCCCCCCCAGTCATTGTGTGTCGCTGCTGGGAACAGTAGTACACCGCTCGCTCAGCCACACTATATATAGCATTGTTTACTGCCACTGTGTACCTCGCTCAGCCACACTATATATAGCATTGTTTACTGCCACTCTGTGTACACCGCTCAGCCAGACTATATAGCATTGTGTGTACTGCCACTCTGTGTACACCGCTCAGCCAGACTATATAGCATTGTGTGTACTGCCACTCTGTGTACACCGCTCAGCCAGACTATATAGCATTGTGTGTACTGCCACTCTGTGTACACTGCTCAGCCAGACTATATAGCATTGTGTGTACTGCCACTCTGTGTACACCGCTCAGCCAGACTATATAGCATTGTGTGTACTGCCACTCTGTGTACACCGCTCAGCCAGACTATATAGCATTGTGTGTACTGCCACTCTGTGTACACCGCTCAGCCAGACTATATAGCATTGTTTACTGCCACTCTGTGTACACCGCTCAGCCAGACTATATAGCATTGTGTGTACTGCAACTCTGTGTACACCGCTCAGCCAGACTATATAGCATTGTGTTTACTGCCACTCTGTGTACACCGCTCAGCCACACTATATAGCATTGCGTACTCTGCCAGTCAGTGTGTATATTGCTGGGATCAGTAATACTCCACTCACCGCCAACCACTATATGAGCTCACCATGAGTTCCTCAAAGACCTCCGCTGTGAGCAGCACTCCCAACAACAGCAACAGCCAACGCCCCATGCAAGCTATAACATCCACCCCAGCAGCCAGTGGTCAGCAGCAGCCCTCCCCGGAGGAGAACGTTGTGTCCATCGGTCCGTCGACAGAGCGATTAATGAGGGCTGCCATTGAGGAGAGGATGGGGCCTGATGTGGAGGAGGAGGTCTGGCTCAGGCCAGCATCCCAAGTTAATGTTGAGGACGATGAGGGGTCTGTGTTTGGGGATGTTGGGGTGGCAGAGGTGGTGGGTGGGTCAGACTCAGGAGAAGAGTTGTATGATGAGGATGATGATCGGGACCATCTGTATGTGCCTCCGAGTCCGACCCCGGAAAACATGTTGTATCGTGTGTTTAGGTACTAAAATCGGCGTTCCCACTTCCCAGTACTGCCCGGGTCCACGGATCCATATAATTTTTTGGGCAGCACTATCAAACTGTGGTACTATGAGTGAGTTGCCATGGTCCTTCTGTGCTGTCACACTCACCGTCTGTCTGCAGATAGATTGTTCAACATAGCTACGCCATCTGACATGTAGACCTTGACCATCTTCTCCAGGCGATTGGTGTTGGAGGACGTGGAACTGCCCGATTGCTGTTCTGTGGGATGCTGCATGGGTGTCAGAAAATGTTCCCACTCCAAGGACACTGCCAATACCATTCCCTTTTGGGCACTAGCAGCAGCTTGTGTTCTTTGCTGCCCTCCTGGTCCTCCTCGGTTTGCTGAAGTCAGTCTGTCGGCGTACAACTGGCTAGAGAAGGAGGAGGATGTCAATCTCCTCTCTAAAGTCTCCATCCTCAAGGGCCTGCTGGAATTGTTCCATTTTTGACCTGTCTGACACTTTCTTCAATCAGTTTTTTAACATTGTGTTTGTATAAACTGGGTATAAACCCAGTAATTGGTGTTGTCCAGAATAATGAATAATAATGAATAGTGAATAATGCACGGGCCGCGTTCAATGCAGTCTAGCATGAATTGAGCCATGTGTGCCAGAGAATCCTTCCAGACTCCTCTGTCTTCATGTTCTTGTGAGCGTTGTGATTGTTGTGATGCACCATATTCGTCACCAGCATCACTTTCTTCCTCTTCTGCTGTCCATTCCCGATAAATTGTGGAAGTCCAACGTGCACCGCTCTGTCCCTCGGCAGTGGGGGCATCCAATTCCTGCTCCAACACCAGCTGTTCCTCGTCCTGTTCTTTGCCATAGCTGGGACCAGCGTTTCCTGAGGCAGGTTGCCTGATGTTGGTATCATCACGCTGATCGTTTTCATCTTCAGATTCCCCCACTTGCATCATGCCAGCAGTTTCCATCTTTATTACATTTATGACTGCATGGCGGTACAAAGCATGCTATCCGCACGCTTCTTGTCCTCATGCAAGGCCTGGGTTGTTGTGTCTCAAAAAGCGTGGCCTTCTCCTCCTGCGCCTCCTCCTCCTGTTCCATCACGTGTGCTGCTGCTGGTGCTGGGTTAGTGTTACCGGTCCCTTTTCCTGGAACCTCTTCTCTGTATTACATTTATGACTGCATGGCGACAAAAAGCATGTTACCTGTGCAAAGAAACATGACATTTTCCACATTTAAAAGACAGTTTTTCCTTTGAAACTTTACAATCAATTTTCTCAAAAACTATAAGCTCTTTTTCAAATATTTTTTCCCTCTTGTACCCACTCCCAAGGTGCACATACCCTGCAAATTTGGGGTATGTAGCATGTAAGGAAGCTTTACAAAGCACAAAAGTTCGGGTCCCCATTGACTTCCATTATGTTCGGAGTTCGGCGCGAACACCCGAACATCGCGGCGATGTTCGGCAAACGTCCGCGAACCCGAACATCTAGGTGTTCGCCCAACACTAGTCGCAAGGTACAGCTTCAAGCCATCCATAATCTCCTGATGTGGAAGGAAAGACTACACGGAAATATCAGCGCATCAGTCAAGAACTTATGCTGGCCACAAAGCCTGTCACTGAACGGTAACTCTGGCCGGCATCATGGTAGATCCATTCCGATCACCATCACATTTTTCAGGGGAATGTCCACTCCCCACTCCATCTTGGTACACCACAATCTTCTCAGGCAGCGCATGATTTACCTCATAATATTTCTGGAGAGAGCGGTCACAACGTGCAGCTTCAAGCCATCCATAATCTCCTGATGTGGAAGGAAAGACTACATGGGAGTATCAGCGGGTCAGGTAAGAATTTATGCTGGCCACAAAGCCTGTCACTGAGCGGTAACTCCGGCCGGCATCATGGTAGATCCATTCCGATCACCATCACATTTTTCAGGGGAATGCCCACTCCCCACAGCTCTCCTTCTAGCTTGCAATTTATCTGCAGCAAAATTTTCTGTGCAATGCTTCTCAGTTTTGTTGGATTAGAGATTGCTTTCACATTCACAACTTGAGAAGTGCTCGTCAAAATCATTTCTTGTACTATGGCCAATTACAGTCGTATGTGCATAGTAAAACCAGAGATATACAATCCATAGCCACTCTAGATTCTTTTGATAAATTTCTCTCCCCCCATCGGCCACATCAATCACTCTCTGAAACACACGCTAAATTGCAGGAATTAAATATGGAGACTAAAGCCCAGCACAATTTTTCTAAATGGAAAAAAGATTTCCCAATTGAAAATATAGAAGGGAAAATTCTTGAGGGATACAGAGTAGTACATAAATTGGTTCCAGGGGAAAATTGGAGAGAATCACAACTCAAATTAATACATCGGGCAAAATATGCTTTTAACATAAAATACCGGTCACCCCCTGCGCATTATTCACCAAGATGCCCCAAATGTTCTCTGCAAGATGCCGATCTGTTCCATTGCTTGTGGTCTTGTCCATCAATAGTAGTATTCTGGGATAGTGTACTGCTATATATTAAGCGTGTGTGCAATATACAACTTGATCCATGCCCGCTTATGCTCTTGTTCAATTACGTTGAAAGCACTGGGTCTGACCCTGCTGCAACGACTACACCAGTTGTGAGCAAGATGGCACATCTGATTGTGGTGGCAGCGCGTAAAGCCATTTTCAATAGATGGATTTACCCAAATGTCCCCACTGTGTGGGATGTGCAGGAAGAACTTCAACATCTCTTTAACCAGGACAAGTTGGATTCCATTATGCATAAAGACAAGAAAACAGCGGGTTTCTTTAAAAAGTGGAAAAGCTTTATTCTCGCAACTCATACGGACTCTGAGATCAAAGCCTTAATGGAACATTTCAAATATACAAAATGGTTTCTCACAGAACATCTGCAGGGATCCTTGGGTAGACTAGACATAACATAGATCGTTCTTTTATGGACGAATAACTCTCTGAGATGACAGAAGGGGAGGGGGGAGGGAAAAGGGGGAACAGGATATAGGGGGGGATATACGGGAAAGTATGAGCTTGTCATTTGAATCCACCTTGGAATCAAACAATTGTTTGCTATGAGAAGCTTAAAGTAACGCATGTCTTGTAATCGATCTGTTTGTACCAAGTAATGTGACTTTCTGTATGTTCACCTGTTGGGAGAAAAATAAAAATATGTTTTAAAAAAAAGAAGTGCTCGTCAGCAGGTATTAGCTCTGGAATTATCCCAGTTATCAAAGTAACTAACATATCAGGAAAAAAGAACATTGTAGAAGTTTATAAATAACTTTTCAATTTTCATTTAATCTAAAAAAACAACAACATATTTTTCAATTTTCATCATCATCGCCTCCACTCTTGCCAACGTGCACACAAGCACGGCCATCACTACACAAACATTGCCGCAGAGAGGACTGACAATTCATGTCCTGAGAGTGTCAACTAATAACAACCCTTTGTGGCTGTTTGCGGTGGTGCGTTAAACAGTGAGTTTGGTCTGGCAGTGTGAAGCAGTACACTACTTACACTACCTGATCCATGTATACACACGCAAGATGTTTTAAAGCACTTTATGCCTCCAATTTAGGAATGTAGTGTGATTTCTGCCCTTTAGGGATTATGCCCCTACTCAGTGTCAAATACGTAATTTTCTGAGGGACTTTTGGCATGTATCCCACTCCGGCATGCCCCCCTCCAGGTGTTAGACCCCTTGAATCAACTTTTCCATCACTTTTGTGGCCAGAAATAGTCCCTGTATGTTTTGAAATTCGCCTGCCCATTGAAGTCTATAGCGGTTCGGGCCATCTCGGATTGAGACATAACCATGTTTAACTGCGTCCCAGTGCATTTCACACCACCCCTCTTATTGACTTCAGTGGGAAAGTGTTTGAGTAAGAGCTATATCCTCCCCCCTCCCAATGGGGGGAAGTGGTGAGTGGCAGGTCTGCCATGCATCTTCTCCAGGAAGCCTTGCTTTTCCACTAGACCCTAGGATAAAAGACTAAAAAGAGCTATTTGATCATGATACCTGCTTGCGTTATGCACACCACCGTGTAATTAAGAGGAAGATTCCCTTAAACAGGTTGAGACTGGTTAATTTGTTTCTATTGGCTGGTGTTTGAGCAGGGCAGATCTGCCCTGTCTGACTGGGAGCTCCCACAGTGAACTCATAGACTTGCATTGTAGCCTGCACCATGCATGTGTTAGGTTGACCTAGTGCTACCTGAACTATGTGTGGTATTGATGTTATTATCTTATCTGAGGTGCTGTTCATTTGCATTTGTATAGGATTGGTAACTCTAATGCATTTATTCTCTGCACAGAGTTAACTCATTTTTCCTTTCCTAGTGCTGCCCTCATGAGAGCTGGCTTTACTGTAGCATTTGATGCTTTTCATGACAGTACTTAAAGACACATTCAAAGTCCTTGACATTTTCAGTTTGACAGTCTTAAAGTATTGATGGACCGCCATTTTTCTTTACTTGGTTGAGAGGTTTTTGTCATATTAAAGGGTACCTGAGATGAGCAATAGCCCTGTATTTATACTTACCTGAGGCTTCCTCCAGCCCCATGAGGTCCGTGAGCTCTCTCGCCATCCTCACCATTTGCTCCGTTTTGTAGTTTTCCTCCGGTATTCTGGCCAGTCGCGGCTAGTCGTGGGCTTTTGTGCATGCACCGTTACACATGCCTCTGCCGCGCTCCTGTGCCCAGGAGCATTCTGCACCTGTGTAATACTACTGTGCAGGTGCAGAATGCTCCCGGATGTGGGAGCGCGATGGGGGTGCATGCGCGGCTGGGCCGCACATGCTCAGAAAAGCATGGCCAACCAGAACATGGAGGACGATATTTACTGAGCCTACAGACCTCATCGGGCTGGATGAAGACCCAGGTATGTATAAATACAGAGGTATTGCTCATCTCAGGGTCTCTTTAACCATTTACCGCCATCCTAACGTATTAAAACGTCATGCTTACCGCTATTAACAGCAACATGACGTTTTAATACGTCGCGCATTCCCGCCGCTGCTACCGCCGTGTGTCCGCCGCTACCGCCGCCATTACCGTCGGGATCCCGTGCTGGGCGATTGGGGAAGAGGACTGAACAGTCCTCTACCCAATCGCAGTGCCTGGAGTGAATGGACGTGACCGCGAACAGCGGCTACGTCCATTCACATAAACAGGAAATGTAACAGTTTAATAAAGTGTGTAAAAAAAAAAAAAAAAAAAAGTGAACACGTCCTATGAGTGTTCACCAGCGCCATCTTGTGGCCAAAAAGTATATTACACTTACAAAATACATACATTTTCAAGTATATACACATCATTAATAAAATTACACTTACAACCCTCCCCCCCAAAAAAAACACTTGTAAAAAAAAAAATCAGCTTAAAAAAATAAATAAATAGTTGCCTTAGGGACTCAGCTTTTTTTATTCTATATTTTATGGGGGAAAATTAATTTTAATTTATTACATAGGGGCTTGTAATTATGGCCAGAACAAACAGAAAAATAACCACTTATATTTCAAAATAATATACTGTCGCCATACATTGTGGTAGGGACATAATCTAAACGGTTTAATTATCGGGACCACTGGGCAAATACAACGTGTTTGTTTTATCCACAGGAGAATGTTTAATTTTAAAACTATAAAGGCTGAACACTGAGAAATAATGATTTTTTTTCTTTTTTTTTCTGTTTTTCTCATTAAAATGCATTTAGAATAAAAAAATTCTTAGCAAAATGTACTATCCACAGAAAGCCTAATTGGTGGCGAAAAAAACGAGGTATAGATCATTTTCTTGTGATAAGTAGTAATAAAGTTATTAGGGAATAAAAGGGAGGAGCGCTGACAACTGAAAATTGCTCTGGTCCGTTAGGATAAAAACCCTTGGGGGTGAACTGGTTAAGGATGTGAACACTAATAGAATAGGACTATTAACTGTATAACACTGGGTAGCAAACCTACCTCTGCACAACACTATTGGTAGTCTCAAACACATTATGCAAGAAATTCCACAAATTAGCTCTTGCCAAGGCACACCTGTTAATTGAAAGCCTTACCAGGTAACTAACTTGTGGATCTGACTGAGAGCATGCCAGAAGTGTGCAAAGCTGTCATCAACGCAAAAGGTAGCTACTTTGAAGAATCTACAATGTAAAACACTTTCTTGCTAATATTGTACTACTACAGTTATACTAAGTAGGCTGACACATGAATGTATGGCATGTAATATATGTACATTTCTGTTCATAGAGCAATAAACATCCGGAACTGTCACAAGTTCAATCTGTGTTTAATAAAAGTTTATATGGCATATCCATCCATTGCAATACAAACACAATTCACATACCCATTTTGAGTTGTCACCCTGGAACAATGTGGGAGCAGCGATCTGCCTGACGACCGTTTCGCTTGGTGTAAGCTTCTTCTGAGGCTCTGTGTGCCGTGCGCAGAAGAAGCTTACACCAAGCGAAACAGTCGTCAGGCAGATCGCTGCTCCCACATTGCCCCACGGTGACAACTCAAAATGGGTATGTGAATTGTGTTTGTATTGCAATGGATGGATATGCCTTATAAACTTTTATTAAACACAATTGAAGATTGAACTTTGTGACAGTGCCGGATGTTTATTGCTCTACGTACAGAATATTGCTTGTTTTGTTTCAACTTCCAGAGCACATTTTAAGTTACATATCCTAGCATCAGTACTCCGGAGGTGCCTACCCCAGTTACTCAAGCAGTGCAGTGCCGGTCACTTTGTTCTTCGAAGATATAATATATGTAAATATTTGATATTTTATCAGGATTCCTGAAGAAACGAGCTGAAGATTTATTTAGTCCCTCTTTGCCCGCAAGCAAGCTACACGCAATAAAAAGCTTGGGATTTGGAACAAACAATAAGATTATGCTGGAATTAGAAGAACCCTTCTGGGAAGCAAACATTTCATTTATTCAGCTGATATGGGAAGGCACCTCCCCCCTTGCGGAACCTGAGAAGGACTTACAGAAAAACTGGATGAAGAAACTCAGTGGATTTGTAATTCTAGAGCCACCAGCACAGTAAGTGACACAGAGTTCCCAGGGACATAACTTTGTTTTTCTATTTTATATCATGACAGTACACATGGTTGGGGGATCAACCAACTGCAAGGGACAGTAAACAGATTATAAACTTTAATTCCAGACACTTCCTCATTTGTGTTTTTCTCTATGTTGCACTATAGTGAGCAAAGAGTGTGGTTGAGACCTTCCTTGTTCGGGCGATAGTCAGCCTGCATCATCTGCATCTGGCTAGGAAACATGTGCTAGGCTATCCAATTTAGAGGCAATAAATGCAACTACATCTGCTTCAAGGGACAGACAATTCTATTCATAATAAGCGCATATTTTCAGTGATGTTCTCCTGAGCAACAATTGGTTTGCTGATGATAACAGGACTGTTGAATCCATCCTTGCCTGCCTCTGTTTAATAAATAGCAGAGTAACTTGTGTGTACCAGAATTCATAGAGATGCATGTGAGCACTGTCTCTCTGATCAGCTGATAGATTAATAAAGTTGTGATTTGCTGTGATCACTTCCTATTTTAGCACATAACTGTGACAAGCAGATCAGAGCCTTACAAAGCTGTCACCTGATCAAACTGATCAAATTATTCTTTACAAATTCCGGCACACACAAAAGAATAACAGTCAGTAATTCTTTCTGTCTGTTTACTCTGAAGTGTGAGTGACTCTTTATTTTTATTTAATGTCTCATCCCACTTTGAGAAATATAAAAAAATACTTTTATCATCTACCTTGATGTCCTGGCAGTTGCAAGGTTATTGGATATTCCCCAGCTAAAGAACACCACTCTCTTCACAGAGCAAAGTAGATGATTTGACACTACTCATCTCTCTCTGTTGGTCACAAACTAACTCTGAGGCCAGCACTGTATCTCATCATCTACCTTCCCAGTCCCCAGTTGTCAACTAAATAAGTAAAGAGCCCAGTCAGTCTGGTACTTTCAGTACCAGAATGTATTTCAAAACCACAGATGTGCAACGCAGAAAACTGTGCATTGTTAGTGAAAGCACATTTACTATCAAATGCATCACAAACGGGAGTAGGGATGGTCGGAAATGCCAATTTCCGATTCCGTGGTAAATCCGCATTCCGCCATTGCCAATTACCGATTCCGCTTTCCGGTACCAATTTCCGCATTCCAATACGGAATTTCCGCTGGAAATCGCGGAAATTCCGCCCAAATTTAACATCGATTTTCTCAAAAACTATAAGGTCTTTTTGAAAACGTTCTTTTGCATCTTGTTCAGAAGATTCTTTTTAATAAACCCTGAAAATTTGGTGTTTCTAGGACTTACAGGGGCTTTGGTATTAACCACTAAAGTCGGCGGATTTTTACTGTAATATAAATGCAGAAAATAGGCAGATGCAGATTTTCTGCATTTTACTTTACATAAAAATCAGCCGACTTTAGCGGTTAATAGCAAAGCCTAAGTCCTAGAAACACCAAATTTTCAGGGTTTATTAAACTGAATCTTGTGAACAAGGTGCAAAAAAGTTTTCAAAAAGACCTTATAGTTTTTGAGAAAATCGATGTTAAAGTTGGGCGGAATTTCCACGATTTCCGGTGGAAATCCGCCTAACACACTTGCATCACCGATTTCCGCATTCCAACGCGGAAATGCAAATTCCGATCGGAATTTCGGAAATTGCATTTCCGCGGAATCCGAATGAGCATCCCTAAATGGGAGGCGGAACTAGAGCTTCAAAGAGGTTACAAAAAAGGCTTTTAAAATAAAGTTACACACACACACACACACACACACACACACACACACACACACACACACACACACACACACACACACACACACACACACACACACACGAATTGCATTTAAAACCTTTAAAGGTAGGTCAAATGTTTTATTGTCTCCGGCTATATGTCACAGTTTTTCAGCGTCCCATTGCTAAAATATTTGAACTATTGCCCTTTTTAAATCTATCCCCTGTACTCAGAAGCTATTCTTTCCAGCAAAGATTTTTATGGCTATAATTATTTTTCTATAGTCAGACTGGAGAGAAACTGTCACTTGCTTACTTAAATATCAACACATGACCCAATACATTGGCTCCAACTCCCTGTTTGACCCCCTACAATCAGGATTTTGGCCTTCCCATGCCACAGACACTGTCCTCACCAAGGTTGTCAATGATATTACACTCGCTAAGGCAGAAGGAAAATACTCCATCCTCCTACTTCTCAACCTCTCATCAGCATTTGACACAGTCGATCATCACCTGCTCCTCTAATCCCTGAAATCTGCAGGCATCCAAGACCTTGCCCTAGCATGGTTCTCCTCCTACCTCTCAAATTATTCCTTTAAGACCACCTTTAATGGTTTCTCCTCAATCTCCACCTCCTTTATCAGTTGAGGTCCCCCAAGGCTGTGTTCTTGGCTCATTGCTGTTCTCACTTTACACCACCTCAAAGGGGGGCAAACTTATCTCCTCCCTGGGCTTTAACTACCACCTATATGCAGATGACACCCAGATCTGCCTCCATACCCTGGACCTCTCCACCCGTCCATGGAGTAGGTATCCTTCTGCTGTCACTCATCTCATCCTGGATTTCAGCCAGGTTCCTGAAGAACCTCCCCCTCCAATCTATATTAGAGGCTCCCTTTGCTGTTTTTTTTTAATTTTTTTATTTTTTTCAATGGGCACCATGATTAGCCTGATGAAGTGGGCTCAGACCCACGAACGCCTTGCTTGTGCTAAATAAAATTATTTGTTCACACAAGAATTTTTATTATTTGAAGTAAGCCACCTCACCTTTTAAACTGATTTTATCCATTTCATATATATTAGGGCACTTCTTTTCTCTAAATTGTGTTTAAGATACCCCCCAACATCCCTGTTGCGGGGGTTGAGACAGAACACCTGTGGCTCTCACCACAGTAGGGTTACTGTCATTTTCCTTAAGGAAAGTTGTCAGAATTCTAGCGGTTTTATTTATGCAGAAAAAGCTGTCATATGTGTATGTTTTACGTTTTAATGTTCTATGCAAAATTTCATTGTAAACTGTAAAGTTGGGGTACTTCTTTAATATATTGCTCTGAGACATCTCAGCATTTTTCAGGCTGTGAATCATATATTTTTTTAGTTTACAGATGCTAAAACATTCTTGTTTATGTTAGTGCGCTTGTCTGTGACCTTGACATTTGAAAGATGCTTCTGTGTGAAGACTGGAAAGAAACACGTTTAAAAGTCAAATTACTGCAGCAATCATATATATACATTTGCTCAGTTATTACAAATAAATATTAATAATCAATACAGACCTTCTAAAGAAAGAAATAGTTATTGATAAACCCTACAATTACAAATAATAGAATGTATTACTTTGAAATACATTTAAAAGCTGGATTCTGCCAGTGATGCTTTAGGTCTGTGAAACATTATCGTGAGATTGTTTTGACTCTGGAGGATTGTTGACGTGTTCTAGTCTCAGCTAGCTGAACACTCATAGCTGATAATATACGCTATGTTTTGGGAGCAGGCCTCATAAAATATAAAACAAAAGAAGGGGTTTTCCCAATTAGTTAAAGATGTTAAAATGGTGACATCTGGCGGTTGAAAACATTATATTTATATCTTCTTAGGAAAGGCAAATATATGGAAAATGATTTTATACTATTACATTTTAATATGCAATTATATCTTATGTGATTGGTTGTTTTAAGGAGAATTATATAATACGCTTTATATTTAAATAAGTATATTAGAAGCCCTGTATGTTTCAATAAGCCTTAAATTGCTGAAGACTCTCACAGGTCTGGTTACAGTGTCAACCTGACCAATCTAAATTCGGGGAAAGAACAGACACATTCCAAACTAATTAGCAGTAGGACACATCATCAGAAATGTGTCATAAATGACATTGTTTACTGTTTGGAAGTTCAATGTCTGGGGCAAAAAAGTCAGCCAGCAGACAAGGTGGCTGGTGACGTCCATTTTTAATAAACTGTGTCAGAAATGACCTAATCAGAATTTATAAACAATAATATTATGATTTAGGTATTCAAAACATGATAAAGCATTGATGCACGGAAGCTTTAGCCAATCAGAGCCTGGGATTCAGGGAAATTCCAGATTAGGCAGCCATATTGCATCCAATCACTATAAAAGTAGGAGCTGAAAGCTCATAATTTGCACAAGCCTACACGAGGCAGAAGCTACCTTCCTACACGTGGTTCTAGATGCTGAAGAGATGACAGAGAAGGGGTAATATGCTTAATATTATGGTGATTTACGTTATTAATTTTTCAGCATTAAGTTCTGATAAAGGGAACCAGAGACGCCGGACATAGAAAAAAGATTTCATACATACGTGGGGCTTCTTCCAGCCCCATAAGCCTGGATCGCTCCCACGCCGCCATACTCCGCTTCCTGGATCCCCCGGTACCGGGTCTCGTCACTTCTGGCGGATGCGGCCAATTGTCCGCATGATCAGGGGATCCCTCCATATCCTTACGCTTGCGGCTGCGCAGTATGCAGCCACACGCGTAAGGGTATGCTGGGAGCCCCTGTGATGCGGACAATTGGCCACGTGCTGACGCCGACTGGCCGACTGGCGGAAACTACGGGACCCGGAACCAGCTGATACAGGAAGCGGAGGACGGCGGCGTGGGAGCTATCCATGCGTATAGGCTGGAGGAAGCCCCAGGTATGTATAAAATCTTTTTTCTGGCGTCTCTGGTTCCCTTTAAGATGTTAGTAAGAAGTTTTTTTTTTAAAGTAATTTTCTATGCTATTTCTTTAAGAAGATTACTACAAGTTTTACACAGCTATTACAGTATATACACAGCTATTGATACAGATGAGACGACTTTTCATCTTATTCTACATAACACAACTGTTATATTATTTTTTGAATGTACTTAGAAGATTGATGAGCGCTTGGCTATAAAGCCTTGATAAGATGGAATACTGTTAGAAGGAAACACTACTTGGAACTGTTCATATTTTGTATATATGCTGTATGATAAGCAAATACAATTTTTTATATAAAATCATATACTGAGTGCTTTGATTCATTTCAAGGTATACCGTCAATCTATAATTACTGTTATAGAGGGTTCAGACCACGCTATGCCGGATTTATATGATGGCAACGCTTTAAAGGGATTCTGTAGGGGAAGCGGGGGAAAATGAGTTGAAGTTACCCGGGGCTTCTAATGGTCCCCCACAGACATCCTGTGCTCGGCCCGCCTCCTGTTCACTTCTGGAATTTCAGACTTTAAAGTCTGAAAACCACTGTGCCTGCGTTGCCGTGTCCTTGCTTCCCCTGATGTCATCAGGAGCGCACGGTGCAGGCACAGACCATACTGGGCCTGCGCAGTATGCTCCTGGTGCCATCAGCGGGAGCAAGGACAAGGCAACGCAGTGGTTTTCAGACTTTAAAGTCTGAAATTCCAGAAGTGAACCAGAGGCAGGGCCGGAGCTTCGGTGAGTGGCTGCGTGGGTACAGGATGTCTGTGGGGGACCATTAGAAGCCCCGGGTAACTTCAACTCATTTTCCCTGACCCTCCTACAGTGTCTCTTTAAGGGCTGGTCCTTTACTGAGTTAGCAATCATGAAAAAGGCAAGAACCGCTCAGGTTTTTGACAGAGTGACCACATCTAGGTCCGGCCAACCACCCCAAGTGGAGTCGGGTTTGTTGTCTCTACCTGCTTCCTGCGGTCGGTTGCCACACTGCAACCAGCCTTTGTGAGTAGTATTTTGATTTCATCAGTCTATACCTCTTTTATCTTAACATACTACACCATTGAGCTCCCTTTTTTGTTTCCTGTGCTTTTTTGCTGCAGGGTGCCAAGGCACCCCCTTTACTTTTTGTCCTAGAAGTTTAGGTTAACTAAAGTAATGTACTTAGAGTGCAAATGCAGATGATATATCTGCATTTGGGCTGGGTAGGGGAAAATGTGTTTTGATTTTTTTCTGCAGGAGTTTATCCTGCTTTAAGACAATATTTCTAGTACCTTGGATGTGCTTTTATGATTTGTAATAAAAAACAAATCATGTATTGTTAATGTCCTTTCCATTAAACAATCATAACATCACATGGATATTCTCACATCATATATTATTATGTTATGTACTTTTAAGTATGCATATTCCTTTGCTATGCATGCGTATGATTCTATCTTCTTCCTTACCTAGTCTTAGGGGCATTGAAATCACTGAAGGAGAATTGTCTTGCATTAAAATGTATTATCTTGCTGCTACCTTTCAGTTAGGTCAATTCATTCAAACAGAACAAATCCGCATTTGGGCCCGGTGCACACCAAAACCCACTAGCAGATCCGCAAAATGCTAGCAGATTTTTAAACGCATTTTTAATTTTATGAGGCGTTTTGCGGATTGTTGCTGCGGATTTCAGTGTAGCATATTTCATATATTGTTACAGTAAAGCTGTTACTGAACAGCATCTGTAACAAAACCGCCTGGCAAACCGCTCTGATCTGCCGTTTTTCAGAGCGGTTTGCGTTTTTCCTATACTTAACATTGAGGCAGAAACGCCTCCGCAATCCAAAAAATGCCTCACCGCGGGAGGATTCGTTTCTGCAAAACGCCTCCTGCTGTGGTGTGCACACCCCCATTGAAATACATTACCCTAGCGTATCCGAAGCCGCAAGCGGCTGCAAAAACGCTCAAAAAGCCGCTCGGTGTGCCCCAGCACTCACATTGCTTTTTTCCTCAGTGCATGAGCGGCTTCATTCTACTGGGCATGTTTAGACCAAACTCGCACATGTCCAGTCAAGATGCAGCAAGTTAATCATTCCTGGTTTTACACAGTTTTTTTTTTTGTTTTTTTTTTAACCAGGCTTGGCCATGTTCTTTGTGGATTTATACCGGGTGAGGAGTCGGAATATATGGAGACCTTATCAGATGAAGAAGTCCTATCCACAATGACCACTCTTTTGAGACAGTTCACAGGTAATGTAATTACTGTTTGATCTCTCTTTGTTGTAGATCTAACTATATGAATCCAATATCATATTCTGAAAAAATGTAATCCATCCAAAGTCTGTGCTAAAGTTCAACCATAGTATGTATGGACAGAGAGAGTGGGTAAGGGATCAGCAAAAGTTGTACCCTGCCATGTTTTCTCCTTTCCTGAACAATAATGAAATTCCTTACATATTGTTGTTTACTAGTGTTAAAGGCACAGGAGTGTACTACACACTCCATAACAAGTTTTAATACAGTCTGACAGTGCAACCTATGTGGGCTATGTGGGGCTTTCCTTTTGAGCCATCTGCACAGGACAGAGGTACGGACAAAGGGGGGTGTTTCCACCAAAAAAATTCACTTTGAAACTACTAATGTAACTGAACATGTCATAATGCACACTGGGCAGTTGACAATGAAGTAACACATATATTAGGTACTCTACTTTAAAAAATGGCCAATCATTTTCAGGCTTCTCATCTGGTACATCTTCTATGATCCCGAAGGAAAGAGAGATTGGGATGCAGGATCAGGAAAAGTTGCAACCACCCATGGTTTCTCCTGTCAAAAACCGACACAGTTTTTGCATTGTTGCATGATTGCAAATTCAATATAGGAACTAGCCTTTTATTATTATTATTATTTATATAGCGCTGACATCTTCCGCAGCGCTGAACAGAGTATATTGTCTGGTCACTTAGCTGTCCCTCAGAGGGGCTCACAATCTAATCTCTACCATAGTCATATGTTTATGTACTGTATGTATTGTTCAGTGTATGTATTGTAGTCTAGGGCCAACTTAGGTAGACGCCAATTAACTTATCTGTATGTTTTTGGGATGTGGAGGAAACACCAAGTGCCCAGGGGAAACCCAATCAGACAAGAACATACAAACTCCTTGCAGATAGTGCTCCGGCTGAAATTTAAGCCAGGACCCAACGCTGCAAGGCAAGTGTGCTATCCACTACGCCACCATGCACCATGCTTCTATTAGGCCTACGTTAATTCAAAGTAATCTCTTAAAAATGTTAGTAAAATATATCTTGATAAGCATTTCTGGTTCCTCTCTCCGATGCTTAGTAATTAAGCTTACGAAATATAGATGATTATAGAAAGGATCTAATGATTATATCTTAGCTTAACCTCCTTAGCGGTAACCCCGTGTGTGACACGGGGTAAGCCGCCGGAGGGTGCCGCTCAGGCCCTGCTGGGCCGATTTTCATAATTTTTTTTTTGCTGGACGCAGCTAGAACTTTGCTAGCTGCACCAGCACCCCAATCGCCGCCGCCGCTCGCCCGATCGCCGCTATCCGGTGCGGCGCGCGGCACCCCCCCCCCTCCCCAGCGCTGCCTGGCCAATCAGTGCCAGGCAGCGACAAGGGGTGGATCGGGTCTCCCAATGACGTCCCGACGTCGCTGACGTCATCCCGCCCCGTCGCCATGGCGACGGGGGAAGCCCTCCAGGAAATCCCGTTCTTTGAACGGGATTTCCTGATCGTCTATCGCCGGAGGCGATCGGCGGGGCTGGGGGGATGCCGCTGAGCAGCGGCTATCATGTAGCGAGCCCTGGGCTCGCTACATGATTTAAAAAAAAAAATAAAAAAAAACTGCTGCGCTGCCCCCTGGCGGTATTTTTCATACCGCTAAGGGGGTTAAATCTTAAAATCTGTCTTGCTTCCCAGATCTACAGAAGCAATGCATTTTACATTAGAATTCACTCATTAAAATCTAATAGTTATCGTTAAGGTTAGGCACCACCATGTAGTCTTAGGGTTAGGCACCAGCAGGGGGAGGGTCTTAGGGTTAGGCACCACCAAGAGGGGTTAAGGTAAAGCACCAACAGGGGACAGTTCTGTGTTATAGTAGGGAGAAGTTAGGTTATAGTAAAATATAAGCAAGTATTAAAGATATATTAGTATATGAATGAAGTAGTATGATATTGGTAAATTAAACAATAGTTTATCATTTTTACTGGTATCCATTTTACTAATCTTAAGAGAGGTTACAGTGGGGAATTGTAGAATATCAGTATCATAAACGATAATTTACAGCATATCCTAGTGCCCATTTTAATAAGTGATAACGTCAATATCGTTTATATCTGGCGCCCTTTTTAACTAGACCCTTCATTATATGCACACCTCAATGGTTCTGTGGTTTGCAATATAGTTTAAAAACGATTAGTCATATACTGTATGTAGCGTTTTGGTAGCCATATCCCACTGCCCACTGTTTGTTATACTCACGATTTCCTATTCTTTATAAGATTATTATATAGTGAATTTGAAATGATAGAAAGAATTTAGATATCTACATACTAAATGATGGATGTATCAATGCATGGATGCACATGCGCGCGCAGACCACAACCACACCAAAACATGTGGGCGCATCACCATTCCTGCAGATCACATTGATTAAGCCGCAGCCCACAACGTGAACAACACTGCGCGAATGTCACCGCATAAGGTGCAAACTTCAGGCAAAGGTGATGTGCAAAGCTGCACGGAATTGCTGCTCAGAACGTCAAAAAAACTGTGCCATTAGCCACTCCACAGTGCCAGCATCGGGCTTGATTCACTAAGGCAGGGCTACCATAGGAAAAAATGGGCAATTTCCCCAGGGCCCCAGAGCCTGTAGGGGCCCCCAAGGTGTCCCTCCCCCATCTTAACTGTTGCTCCCCAGGAACTCTGCAGAGTCTGTTAAGTTGGGAGGTGATTGGAGGAGGGTCAGCAGCCAGCTCAGGGGCCCAGGAGGGAGATGTGGCTGAAACAAAGGGCCTCTAATGATGCTTTTTGGTCGGGGATGTCTGTTGGGGGGCCCCCAGGCTAATTTTGCCCTAGGGCCCAATTGTTACTTGAATTGGCCCTGCACTAAGGAATAGCGACCACAGCAGTGGGGGTTGAACTACGGAGTGCACGCTACCTCTGCGTGCGCTCTTTAAAGTTAAGCGCACTGCCTTGAAAGCCATGCAATAGGGTGTAGTGCGACCACAATACTTTAAAAAGCACGGCCGTTACTACTACACAGCCACGATACTTTAGCAAGCACTAGCGGTTGTGCTTGTTAAAGTATCGCATGTCGCGCTCTATCCTATCGCATGGTTCTCAAGGGAGCCAGCGTAACGCTACGCTACCTAACAGCAGCAGAGGTAGCATGCCCTCTGTAGTTCAACCCGTGCTGCTAAGCCCGCTATTCATTAATGAATCAAGCCCAATTGTTCTCTACTTGACAGTGCCAGCAGATTTGAAATTCTTTTGAGTATCAGGGGTTTTACTGGTTAATATATAATATTTCTATTTTGGGGTGTATTGTAGTCCTAAAAACATTATTAAATGTTTACATGTTTCTGGCTATAATATAATGTAGCTGAGTGTCTATTACCACTCTGCTGCTGCGCCTATAGCTGGTGTTCTCTATACTATAAATGAACTTTGGCTATCCTAATTACCTTCTGGGCTCCGCCAGTGCACCCATTTCAGCTTCAATCATACCACACAACAGTAGCTTCATAGAGTTGTGGATAAGAAAACTAAGTTTCTCTGTGCTCCCTCTTTTACTCTATATAGGTAACCCTGATCTACCCCCTCCAATCAGTATACTGCGAACCAAGTGGCACAGCCATCCTTACACTATTGGTTCCTATAGCCATGTGGCAGTTGGCAGCTCTGGAATTGATATTGATAATCTTGCAGAGCCTCTACCTGAAGATAAAGATGCTTCTAAGGTAAGACATGAAATAAAGTAGCCAATAGCATGAGCAAATAAGTTTGGACTTTATACTGCTCAGTGAAAAAAATCATGACGTTTCATTAAATAGGGGTAACATCAATAGTAATATTAGTTAATTTCATTAATAGCACTAACAATAAGAAGTACAAATATTTTTTTTTGTCTTTCAAGAGTAAGCTGAGCCCCCCCCAGAGACTGCTTGTTTTTAAGTAGCGCTGCTCAGCTCTTTACTATGTTTTAATTTATTTCCGGCCAGCTGCTCCCACTTAACAGTTTTGCTTTTGGTGTATATGCAGAGCTTCTGTTTGGTTCAAGGTGCGTTTGCAGTCTCTGGGGGGGCTCAGCGCATCTCTGAGTTGAGGCCAATCGGTGGCGGCCTGGTGATGCGCTGATCCCACTTTTTTATGCAATTTTCAATTTTACTTGGTAGCGCGCCCAGGCTATGCATATGCATAGGTATAATTTAGTTAGTGTTAGGTCCCCTCCCATGGAGGAAAGACTTCTACGACAGTGGGAGGGACGAGTACCTAACAAGTTGCATGCAAGCTGTTAGAGGAAACCAACATCCTCCAAGCGGTAGACAGGTCATGTGTGTGCTCAGTGTGTACTTTATCCCATTAGTGGGGCTTGCACACTTTTGCAGGTAAGCATTCATCTGTTTTTAAGTAGCGCTGCTCAGCTCTTTACTATGTTTTAATTTATTTCCGGCCAGCTGCTCCCACTTAACAGTTTTGCTTTTGGTGTATATGCAGAGCTTCTGTTTGGTTCAAGGTGCGTTTGCAGTCTCTGGGGGGGGGCTCAGCGCATCTCTGAGTTGAGGCCAATCGGTGGCGGCCTGGTGATGCGCTGATCCCACTTTTTTACGCAATTTTCAATTTTACTTGGTAGCGCGCCCAGGCTATGCATATGCATAGGTATAATTTAGTTAGTGTTAGGTCCCCTCCCATGGAGGAAAGACTTCTACGACAGTGGGAGGGACGAGTACCTAACAAGTTGCATGCAAGCTGTTAGAGGAAACCAACATCCTCCAAGCGGTAGACAGGTCCTGTGTGTGCTCAGTGTGTACTTTATCCCATTAGTGGGGCTTGCACACTTTTGCAGGTAAGCATTCATCTGTTTTTAAGTAGCGCTGCTCAGCTCTTTACTATGTTTTAATTTATTTCCGGCCAGCTGCTCCCACTTAACAGTTTTGCTTTTGGTGTATATGCAGAGCTTCTGTTTGGTTCAAGGTGCGTTTGCAGTCTCTGGGGGGGGCTCAGCGCATCTCTGAGTTGAGGCCAATCGGTGGCGGCCTGGTGATGCGCTGATCCCACTTTTTTACGCAATTTTCAATTTTACTTGGTAGCGCGCCCAGGCTATGCATATGCATAGGTATAATTTAGTTAGTGTTAGGTCCCCTCCCATGGAGAAAAGACTTCTACGACAGTGGGAGGGACGAGTACCTAACAAGTTGCATGCAAGCTGTTAGAGGAAACCAACATCCTCCAAGCGGTAGACAGGTCATGTGTGTGCTCAGTGTGTACTTTATCCCATTAGTGGGGCTTGCACACTTTTGCAGGTAAGCATTCATCTGTTTTTAAGTAGCGCTGCTCAGCTCTTTACTATGTTTTAATTTATTTCCGGCCAGCTGCTCCCACTTAACAGTTTTGCTTTTGGTGTATATGCAGAGCTTCTGTTTGGTTCAAGGTGCGTTTGCAGTCTCTGGGGGGGCTCAGCGCATCTCTGAGTTGAGGCCAATCGGTGGCGGCCTGGTGATGCGCTGATCCCACTTTTTTACGCAATTTTCAATTTTACTTGGTAGCGCGCCCAGGCTATGCATATGCATAGGTATAATTTAGTTAGTGTTAGGTCCCCTCCCATGGAGGAAAGACTTCTACGACAGTGGGAGGGACGAGTACCTAACAAGTTGCATGCAAGCTGTTAGAGGAAACCAACATCCTCCAAGCGGTAGACAGGTCATGTGTGTGCTCAGTGTGTACTTTATCCCATTAGTGGGGCTTGCACACTTTTGCAGGTAAGCATTCATCTGTTTTTAAGTAGCGCTGCTCAGCTCTTTACTATGTTTTAATTTATTTCCGGCCAGCTGCTCCCACTTAACAGTTTTGCTTTTGGTGTATATGCAGAGCTTCTGTTTGGTTCAAGGTGCGTTTGCAGTCTCTGGGGGGGGCTCAGCGCATCTCTGAGTTGAGGCCAATCGGTGGCGGCCTGGTGATGCGCTGATCCCACTTTTTTACGCAATTTTCAATTTTACTTGGTAGCGCGCCCAGGCTATGCATATGCATAGGTATAATTTAGTTAGTGTTAGGTCCCCTCCCATGGAGGAAAGACTTCTACGACAGTGGGAGGGACGAGTACCTAACAAGTTGCATGCAAGCTGTTAGAGGAAACCAACATCCTCCAAGCGGTAGACAGGTCATGTGTGTGCTCAGTGTGTACTTTATCCCATTAGTGGGGCTTGCACACTTTTGCAGGTAAGCATTCATCTGTTTTTAAGTAGCGCTGCTCAGCTCTTTACTATGTTTTAATTTATTTCCGGCCAGCTGCTCCCACTTAACAGTTTTGCTTTTGGTGTATATGCAGAGCTTCTGTTTGGTTCAAGGTGCGTTTGCAGTCTCTGGGGGGGCTCAGCGCATCTCTGAGTTGAGGCCAATCGGTGGCGGCCTGGTGATGCGCTGATCCCACTTTTTTACGCAATTTTCAATTTTACTTGGTAGCGCGCCCAGGCTATGCATATGAATAGGTATAATTTAGTTAGTGTTAGGTCCCCTCCCATGGAGGAAAGACTTCTACGACAGTGGGAGGGACGAGTACCTAACAAGTTGCATGCAAGCTGTTAGAGGAAACCAACATCCTCCAAGCGGTAGACAGGTCATGTGTGTGCTCAGTGTGTACTTTATCCCATTAGTGGGGCTTGCACACTTTTGCAGGTAAGCATTCATCTGTTTTTAAGTAGCGCTGCTCAGCTCTTTACTATTGTGGACAGACATGGCTAAGACAAAGGAGCTCAGTGAGGACCTGTGGCTGTGCATAGTGGCTGTTCACAAGTCAGAAAAGTACTACGAGGCCATTTCTAAATGTTTTCAAGTTCCAGTGGCTACAGTGCAAAGTATTATTAAAAAATATGAGATGTTCCGCACTGAGAACGTGGTCGAAAGCCAAAAATGACACCTGTGCTGGTCAGAAGGATAGTGAGAGAGGTAAAGAGTAGAGATGGGCCAAACGGTTCGTCGGCGAACGGTTCCAGGCAAACTTTGGGTGGTTCGCCTCCTCAAGCAAAGGCGAACTTTCCCGGAAGTTTGATTCGCCCCATAATGCTCCATTAGGGTCAACTTTGACCCTCTACATCACAGTCAGCAGGCACGTTGTAGCCAATCAGGCTACACTCAGTCCTGGAGCCACACCCCCCTGTATATAAGGCAGGCTCCGCCGGCCATTACACTCACTCGTGTCGTGTGCCTGCTATAGTGAGTGTAGGGCGGGGTGCTGCAGACTGTTTCTCCTAGGGAAAGATTAGTTAGGCTCTTGGCTTGTTTGCTTGTTCCTGGCTGATTCTTATTGCTATAATAGCACCCCACAACAGCTCTTTTGACTCTTTTGAGAGCTAATCCTGTTCTTGTGATTTTTTTTTTTCTGTGTGTCACTGACACTTGTGTTGCATTATAGACAGCCTTGATAATTCATACTGTATTTGTGCCAGCCCAGGCCCAGCACAATCATACAGTGAGTCAGTGACTAGTGACACTGACTACATGTGTCAGTCAGCTGCACATTGTGTAATACCCATTATTACTGCACTTGTATTGCGGTGACAGCTTTTGTAATTTATACTGTGTGCAGTGTCACTGCCAGTCAGGCCCACCACATTCAGTGACTAACTGTATCAGTTGCACATTGTGTAATACCCATTATTACTGCACTTGTATTGCGGCGACAGCTTTTGTAATTCATACTGTGTGCAATGTCACTGCCAGCCAGACCCACCACATTCAGACAGTCAGTGACTACCTGTGTCAGTCAGCTGCACATTATGTAATACCCATTATTACTGCACTTGTGTTGCGGCGACAGCTTTTGTAATTCATATTATCTGTGTGCAGTGCCACTGCCAGCCAGGCCCACCACATTCAGTGACTAACTGTATCAGCTGCACAATGTGTAATACCCATTATTACTGCACTTGTGTTGCGGCGACAGCTTTTGTAATTCATACTGTGTGCAGTGTCACTGCCAGCCAGGCCTACCGCATTCAGACAGTCAGTGACTACCTGTGTCAGTCAGCTGCACATTGTGTAATACCCATTATTACTGCACTTGTGTTGCGGTGACAGCTTTTGTAATTCATACTGTCTGTGTGCAATGCCACTGCCAGCCAGGCCCAGCACATTCAGGGACTAACTGTACCAGCTGCACATTGTGTAATACCCATTATTACTGCACTTGTGTTGCGGCGACAGCATTTGTAATTCATACTGTGTGCAGTGTCACTGCCAGCCAGGCCCACCACATTCAGTGACTAACTGTATCAGCTGCACATTGTGTAATACCCATTATTACTGCACTTGTGTTGCGGCCACAGTTTTTGTAATTCATACTGTGTGCAGTGCCACTGCCAGCCAGGCCCAGCACATTCAGTGACTAACTGTATCAGCTGCACATTGTGTAATACCCATTATTACTGCGCTTGTGTTGCGGCGACAGCTTTTGTACTACATACTACTGTGTGATAGGCAGCTGCACATTGTAATACCCATTACTGCATATACCTACCTAGCTGTTGGGTTCAGTGAACCCACCTACCTACGTGAGTGCATGCAGTGTGATATACCACTCTGTGCATACCTGTTAACTGCCCCCCGATATGGACAAAACGGACAAACCAGGTCACGGAAGAGGTAGCGGAAGACCCAGAGGAAGGCCACCTGGCAGGTATATGCGTAGTCGTGTTGATGTGATTTCGTGCGGCCCTGGCCCAAAGTACTGCCTCAGATCAGAGTAAAGCCATCTGTTCTCTCTGTCTCCAAAAATTGAGCCGTGGAAAGGCCAACACTCACGTAGGGACAAGTGCCTTAGGAAGACACCTGGAGATAAGGTGCAAACAGCAATGGGAAGAACACCTGAGCAAACCCACACAAAAGAAAAGCCACCCTCCTTCTCCTCTTCCTCCTTCAGGTGCAGCATCTTCAGCCGCTTTCTCCCTTGCACCTTCACAGCCACCTCCACTCCGCCTCTGCCCTTGAGCGGTTCCTGCTCCTCTACCCACAGCAGCCAGGTGTCTGTGAAGGAAATGTTTGAGCGGAAGAAGCCAATTTCTGCCAGTCACCCCCTTGCCCGCCGTCTGACAGCTGGCGTGGCGGAACTATTAGCTCACCAGCTATTACCATACAAGCTGGTGGACTCTGAGGCTTTCCGTAAATTTGTGGCCATTGGAACACCGCAGTGGAAGATGCCAGGCCGCACTTATTTTTCTAGAAAGGCGATACCCAAACTGTACCGTGAAGTTGAGAGGCAAGTGGTATCATCTCTGGCGAACAGCGTTGGGATAAGGGTCAACCTGACCACGGATGCCTGGTCTGCCAAGCACGGTCAGGACCGCTACATTACTTACACAGCCAATTGAGTCAACCTGGTGAACGATGGAAAGTAGGGAGTATGTGGCTGCGCAGCGAACCAACTAGTGACACCTCCACAGCTTGCAGGCAGGCCTCTTGCCACCTCCTCTCCTACTCCTCCTGCTACATCCTCTTCGCTGTCCTCCTCCTCCTTGGCTGAGTGGCAGTTCAACTCTAGCTTACTTCCTGGAGCATGTCGTGCGTAGAGTGGTGGATCAAGCTGTGGAGGAGTGTGAACAGGAAGAGTCGTGGGAGCAATTTTCATCGGAACCAGATGTTTCCTCAACACCTGCGGCAGCACATAGGGGGGAGGAGGAGGAAGTAGAGGAGTCATGTGGGGAAGAAGAGGAGTCAGACTCGGATGATGAGGAAGGTGTTTCTGTGGAGGAGGAAGAGGCGGCGGCAGAAGAACAACCGCAGCGGCTGTCACAGGGGGCTTGTGCTACTCCACGTTCCCATGGTATTTTTCGTGGCAGGGGGAGGAAGAGGACTTATGTAATGTCACTCAGGAAGAACAAGAGGAGATGGATAATACGTCTGGATCCGACTTTGTGCAGATGGCGTCTTTCATGCTTTCCAGCCTGTTGAGGGACCCCCGTATAAAAAAAACTCAAGGGGAATGACCTGTACTGGGTGGCCACGCTACTAGACCCTCGGTACAGGCACAAAGTGGCGGACCTGTTACCAACTCACCTGAAGGTGGAAAGGAAGGATGCAGCACGTGCAGAACAAGCTAGCAACTATGCTTTACAATGCGTTTAAAGGGAAGGTTCAGGGACTGTTAAAAAAAAAAAAATCCGCATCCACTTACCTGGGGCTTCCTCCAGCCCGTGGCAGGCAGGAGGTGCCCTCCGGGCGCGCTCCGCAGGCTGCCGGTGGTCTCCAGTGGCCGACCCGACCTGCCCAGGCCGGCGGCCAGGTCGGACTCCTTCCGCATTCCAAAATGCGCCTCACGGCGGCGCGCTGACGTCATCGGACATCCTCCGGGCTTTACTGCGCAGATTCAGTAGTTCTGAGCCTGCGCAGTAAAGCCCGGAGGACGTCCGATGACGTCAGCGCGCCGCCGTGAGGCGCATTTTGGAACACGGAAGGAGCCCGACCTGGCCGCCGGTCTGGGCAGGCCGGGTCGGCCACCGGAGACCACCGGCAGCCTGCGGAGCGGCGCCGAGGGCACCTCCTGCCTGCCACGGGCTGGAGGAAGCCCCAGGTAAGTGGATGCAGATTTTTTTTTTTAACAGTCCGTGAACCTTCCCTTTAAGGGTGATGTCACAGCACAACGCAATAAAGGTACCACTGCCAATAATCCTCCTCCCATGTCCACGCAGGCAAGGACAGGACGCTCCAGCGACCTCATGGTGATGTCGGACATGCAGACATTCTTTAGTCCAACGCCTTGCCGTAGCCCTTTGGGATCCACCCTCCACCAATGCCTGGACCGGCAGGTAGCCGACTACCTGGCCTTAAGTGTGGATGTAGACACTGTGAGCAGTGATGATGAACCCATGGACTACTGGGTGTGCAGGCTTGACCTGTGGCCAGAGCTGTCCCAATTTGCCATCCAACTTCTGTCTTGCCCTGCCGCAAGCTTCCTGTCAGAAAATACCTTCAGTGCAGCTGGAGGCATTGTCACTGAGAAGAGAAGTCGCCTAAGTCACAAAAGTGTTCAGTACCTCACCTTTATCAAAATGAATGAGGCATAGATCCTGGAGGGCTACTGCCTGCCCTAAGACTAAGTCAGTCCCCACACAGCATCTCTGCCCACCGGCCGCTTGACTGCCTTCTCCGCGACCACCAACAGGGTCCAGGACTCCAGGCGGATTCCTGAATTTTTTATGCCGCTGCTGCTATAATAATTTTTCTGGGGTGTCTTTATGCCTGCCCAATTTTTCTGGCTGCACTGCGGGCGGCTGCAACAACAAAACAAAAGGCATGTACATGTGCCCATCCCACTTCGTGATCATTACCTTGCCGCGGTGAAGGGGCTTGCGTATCACAATGAAACAATGACCGCCGGCTATATGAGTGTCTCGGAGGTTGGCACACCAAAGATAATAAGGTTGTTGCTTCATTGTGGTCAGACCAAATTTGATCAGCTGGACACAGTCATTGTTCTGTCATTCAGCTACATCAGCCGGACGACCATATGGGCTGTAAAGGCACCATCACCTGCACTCTGGTCATGGTGCGCACCAGTCCAGCACGGCTGCCACTACACAAATGGCTGTTTGCAGTCACTGCATACCTTTCACTGCATCTGTGACTGCACATTGTATTATACCTGGCAGTCAGTGCATACCTTTTTAATTGAATGGATGGCAGACTTGCCCTCCAGAACAGATTCTCATAAAGGAGGGTGATGATGGAATCATTGCCCTCTATAACAGATTCTCGTTTCAAGCAGGCCTTGAAAGTCCTCCCGTATTGTTATTTTTGGTCACTACCTCGGGTCGAGCATGCCATGCCTGCTGCCTTCCTTGCCTGGATGTGTGGTGGTAGCCGTTTCTTAGGCTCCAACTCCGGACCGGAATAGAACCAGGGACGGGGGGGGGGGGGGGGGGGCGTGCATCGCGCCTAAAAATTGGGGGATGTGTCGCCGAGCCGAGAGATGGGGGGATGCGGCGTGCGTAGCGTGCCAAAAAATGGGTGTGGCCATGACATTGTATGGGCGGAGCTGACATAATGATGTAACAGTGAGGCATAAGAAAGCAATGTTTATGCCATGATGTGGTCAGACCAGGTTTCGCAACTTGGGTGTGCAGAAACTGTGTGATGCTATTTAACCACTTGCCGACCGCACACTCATACCGTGCGGCGGCAAAGTGGTAGCTGGAGGACCAGCGATGCAGTTCTGCGTCGCCAGGTGCCTCCCTAATTAATCAGGAAAGGCCGCTCGCGCGAGCGGCCGTTTCCTGTCAGATCACGGAGCGGGTCTCCATGAATAGGCTCGCAGACTAAATGTAAACGTAGGAGACACATGTCTCCTTTGTTTACATTGTACGCCGCTGCTGCGCAGCAGCGCCGTAAGGCAGATCAGCGATCCCCGGCCAATCAGCGGCCGGGGATCGCCGCCATGTGACAGGGGACATCCTGTCACAGGCTGCACAGGACGGATAGCGTCCTGTGCAGCCCCGATCACCAGGGGGCAAGGTAGGAGAGGGAGAAGCGGAATTTCGCCGCCGAGGGGGGCTTTGAGGTGCCCCCCCCGCAACAATACAGCCAGCAGGAGCGATCAGACCCCCCCCCCCCACATCAGCCCCATAGGGGGGAGAAAAGGGAGGCGATCTGATCGCTCAGCATACACCCTGATCTGTGCTGGGGGCTGCAGAGCCCACCCAGCACAGATCACAAAAAACAGTGCTGGTCCTTAAGGGGGGGGGGGGGTAAAGGGTGGGTCCTCAAGTGATTAATAGTATACCGTAACCCCAAAGCAGCAAACATTACCCCAGACACCAGACACGTTACCCCAGACACCAGAAAATAAACGCACTGTGGGCAAACATTTCACCAGAAAATAAACGCACTGCGGGCAAACATTTCACCAGAAAATAAACGCACTGCGGGCAAACATTTCACCAGAAAATAAACGCACTGCGGGCAAACATTTCACAAGAAAATAAACGCACTGCGGGCAAACATGTCACCAGAAAATAAACGCACTGCGGGCAAACATTTCACCCGACAATAAACACACTGCGGGCAAACATGTCACAAGAAAATAAACGCACTGCGGGCAAACATTTCACCAGAAAATAAACGCAATGGGGGCACAGTTCACCTGGAAAAAAAAGCATTTACTCACCTGGCAGAAGTCTCCTCTGGCGCGCTGCTCCTGGGACCGTTTTGTTCCTCCTGCAGTCTCCCGCGCTCAGAGTGCAGGGCTACGGCAAGATGGCGCCCGAAGCCCTGTACTGGAGACATAAATAGTCTCCAGTACAGGGCTTCGGCAGCCATCTTGCCATAGCCCTGCTCGCCTGCTGGTGTCGGAACACCGGAAGACAGTAAGGAGGCTGGAGCAGGGCTGCGGGCAATGAACTGGCATGGCGTCTATAGACGCCGCTGCCAGTTCATGCAATACAGTGACCAGAGCTGCTAAAAGCGGGATGTTTCCCGGGACCTCATGCAGCCTGAGACAGCGGACCTCGAATCCGGGACGCGTCCCGGGCTATCCGGGACGTCTGGTCACTCTACCTCCATAAAAGATTCTTGCCTCCTTAAGGAGGAGACCAACCTGGTGAATCGCAGTGAAGGCACCATCAGACTTGCCCTCCGTAACAGATTCTCGTTAAAGGATTTAAAGTTGATTCATTACATCAGGGCCTCGAAAGTCCTCCTGTATTGTTATTTTTGGTTACTACCTCGGGGCGGGCATGCCATGCCTGCTGCCTTCCTTGCCTGGATGTGTAGTGGTAGCCGTTTCTTAGGCTCCAACTCCGGAACGGAATAGAACCAGGATTCCCCGGCCATTACCTGTGGTCACTCACAATGGCAGACTTGCCCTCCATAAAAGGTTCTCGCCTCCTTGAGGAGGAGACCAACCTGGTGAATCGCAGTGAAGGCACCATCAGACTTGCCCTCCATAACAGATTCTCGTTAAAGTATTTAAAGTTGATTCATTTCACATACACAACAGGGCCTCGAAAGTCCTCGCGTATTGTTGTTTTTGGTCACTACCTCGGGTCGGGCATGCCATGCCTGCTGCCTTCCTTGCCTGGATGTGTGGTGGTAGCCGTTTCTTAGGCTCCAACTCTGGAACGGAATAGAAACCAGATTCCCCGGCCATTACCCGTGGTCAGTCACCATGGTACTGAGAAACTACCTACCTACTAACTAACTACGTATTTTTCGGACCATAAAACGCACCTGACCATAAGACGCACCTACTTTTTGAGGAGGAAAATTTAGAAAAAAAAGATTTTGAACCAAAAAGTGTACTGAAATATTTTATGTCAACAATGAAAAGTTAACAACAGTCAACAGCAGCATTAACCAGCTTAATTATTGTGAAGAACAGGTTTTGTATGTCAACTAGAGTTGGGCCGAACGGTTCGCCTGCGAACGGTTCCATGCGAACTTCAGTGGTTCGTGTTCGCGTCCCGCAGGCGAACTTTTGTGGAAGTTCGGTTCGCCCCATAATGCACCATGAGGGTCAAAAGGAAAAGCAGAAAATATATTCTAGGCAGTGGCTATCTTGGCTAAGCCAATACTGACATCATATCCTCCCTGACTCTTGTACTCCCCCGCCCCTTCTCTTGTTCATTGTATATTAATTAGTAAAGATGTCGTAGTAGTGGTGAACGGTTCCTGGCGAACTTCGGTGGTTTGCGTGGAAGTTCGATTCGCCCCCATAGTGCATCATTAGGGTCAACTTTGACCCTCTACATCACAGTCAGCAGGCCCAGTGTAGCCAATTAGGCTACACTAGCCCCTGGAGCCACTCCCCCCCTAATAAAAGGCAGGCAGTGGCGGCCATTACGCTCACTCGTGTGCCTGCGTGAGAGTAGGGCGAGCTGCTGCAGACTGTCTCTCATAGGGAAAGATTAGTTAGGCTTAGCTTGTTCCTGGCTGCATACCTGTTCTGTTCAGTGAGCCCACCATAACTGTTCTGTTCAGTGAGCCCACTGGATACCTGCATACCTGTTCAGTGAACCTGCCACTGCATACCTGTTCTGTGAACCCACCACTGCATACCTGTTCAGTGAACCTGCCACTGCATAACTGTTCAGTGAACCCGCCACTGCATACCGGTTCTGTGAACCCACCACTGCATACCTGTACTGTGAACCCACCACTGCATACCTGTACTGTGATCCCACCACTGCATACCTGTTCAGTGAACCCACCACTGCATACCTGTTCAATGAACCCACCACTGCATACCTGTTCAGTGAACCTGCCACTGCATACCTGTTCTGTGAACCCACCACTGCATACCTGTTCTGTGAACCCACCACTGCATACCTGTTCAGTGAACCTGCCACTGCATACCTGTTCTGTGAACCCACCACTGCATACCTGTTCTGTGAACCCACCACTGCATACCTGTTCTGTGAACCCACCACTGCATACCTGTTCAGTGAACCTGCCACTGCATACCTGTTCTGTGAACCCACCACTGCATACCTGTTCAGTGAACCCACCACTGCATACCTGTTCAGTAAACCTGCCACTGCATACCTGTACTGTTCAGTGAACCCGCCACTGCATACCTGTTCTGTTCAGTGAACCCGCCACTGCATACCTGTTCTGTTCAGTGAACCCGCCACTGTATTCCTGTTCAGTGAACCCGCCACTGCATACCTGTTGTGTTCAGTGAACCCGCCACTGTATACCTGTTCAGTGAACCTGCCACTGCATACCTGTTCTGTGAACCCACCACTGCATACCTGTTCTGTGAACCCACCACTGCATACCTGTTCTGTTCAGTGAACCCGCCACTGTATTCCTGTTCAGTGAACCCGCCACTGCATACCTGTTGTGTTCAGTGAACCCACCACTGCATCCCTGTTCAGTGAACCTGCCACTGCATACCTGTTCTGTGAACCCACCACTGCATACCTGTTCTGTGAACCCACCACTGCATACCTGTTCAGTTAACCTGCCACTGCATACCTGTTCTGTGAACCCACCACTGCATACCTGTTCAGTGAACCTGCCACTGCATACCTGTTCTGTGAACCCACCACTGCATACCTGTTCAGTGAACCTGCCACTGCATACCTGTTCTGTGAACCCACCACTGCATACCTGTTCTGTGAACCCACCACTGCATACCTGTTCAGTGAACCTGCCACTGCATACCTGTTCAGTGAACCTGCCACTGCATACCTGTTCTGTTCATCAGCCAGGCGACCATATGGGCTGTAAAGCCACCAAAACCTGCACTCTCGCCATGGTGCGCACCAGTCCAGCACGGCCGTCACTACACAAACAGCTGTTTGCGGTGCGTTACACGGTGAGTTTGGTGTGTTAGTGTGAAGTAGTACCTTAATTACACTACCCGATTGATGTATACACATGCAAGATGTTTTAAAGCACTTTAGGCCTGTCATTTAGCATTCAATGTGATTTCTGCCCTTAAAGGGAACCTAAACTGAGAGGGATATGGATTTTTCCTTTTAAACAATACCAGTTGCCTGACAGCCCTGCTGATCTCTTAGGCTGCAGCAGTGGCTGAATCACACACCTGAAACAAGCATGCAGCTAATCCAGTCTGACTTCAGTCAGAGCACCTGATCTGCATGCTTGTTAGGGGGCTGTGGCTAAAAGTATTAGTGATCAGCTGGAGAGTCAGGCAACTGGTATTACTTTGAAAGGAAAAATCCATATCCTTCTCAGTTTAGGTTCCCTTTAAAACGCTGCTTTGCGTCAAATCCAGATTATTCCCAGGGACTTTTGGCATGTATCCCACTCCTCCACCTGGGGGTCCAGGTGTTAGACCCCTTGAAACATCTTTTCCATCACTTTTGTGGGCAGCATAATTTTTTTTTTCCAAAGTTCGCATCCCCATTGAAGTCTATTGCGGTTCGCGAACTTTTACACGAACCAAACCTTACGTGGCAGTTCGCGAACCCGGTTCGCGAACCTAAAATCGGAGGTTCGGCCCCACTCTAATGTCAACCATGCAAAAATGGACAGTAGTAAAAATAATGACAGTAAAAAAAACAAGAAAAGTAAAAAAGCAATAAGGAGAAATGTCATTAACAAACTAAGATAGACTTTTCTGATATAGTAGCTTTATGGGTGTGAGAAAACGCGGAAATGCCGCCGCCAATACTCAAGGTGAGGTGGCTGATTCCGCGTTCAACATGGCAGCTGGCGCACAGTCGGAGCGCGGAGAAAACGCTGCATGTTCTGGCAACAGGGCGGCGGATTCCGCGTCCAATGCGGCAAGTTGCACGCATAGGCCTGCGCCTCTCAGTAAAGCAGGATGTGGAGAAAACGCTGCACGCACGGACAGCGGTGCGGCGGATTCCGCATCTAACACAGCAGAAACATTACAACGCATGACTGGTGTGGCTGGGACTGATAGTCCACATTGGTGTAGGAGGATGCGCGCGCGCGCAGAGAGGCAGGGCCTTTATGGCAGTCAGAAGGGGGTCAGCTGACCAAGCCGGTCAGCTGACAATTTCAGCAACCTTCATTGGTCCAGCACTTAGGGGAGGCGCTGGAGAGCGCTAGTGTATATATACTGGGTGCTGGTCATTCATCTGGTGTCTGGCGTTGCAATCACTACGTGGTAGCACTCAGACCTTGTCAGTATCTGTGTTCTTTAGACCAGTTTCCAAGGTGTTGATGGCCAAGGATCTCACACCTTAGTCTAGGAAATCTGTTATTATTTGTGTTATACTCCAGTTCAGTTGCCAAGGTGTTGATGGCCAAGGAACTCACACCTTAGTCTAGGAATTCAGTATCATCTGTATTATTGTCATATTCTAGGCTAGTTCCTGGAGTTTGAGAATCTTGGAGCTCACACTCAAGCTTAGGCATTGTTGATTATTTGTTATGACCTTCTGCTTTCCTGACCATTCTTCTGATCTCTGATTTTGTACCTTGTCATTCTGATACTCTGTTGCTGAACTCGGCTAGTCTCTGGAATCTGCATCTGCCTCTTGTCTCTGTACCTGATCTGTCTGTCTGTTGCCGACCTGGCCTGTCCGACCTCGAGAACTATCTTCCCAGTTTGGAAATAGTTCACAAACCTGTCAGTGACACTGCACCATTGGTGTCACTAACCTTCTGTCCTTCCCTCTCTCAGCCTTGCTCCGCCCCTTGGGGAGCTCCAGACCTGTGGAAGGAATCTGATCCATTGCTGTATCTCTTACTGTTTAGCACCTATCTCACGGGTGCGTTCCTCAAAGTATTACTGTTGCACCAACACTCTCATCTCTCAGGTGTCCAGAGGTTAGTAGATATATCTGATTATCGGTGATACTGCAGATCATCGATAATCTGGTATATTCTGTATTCTCGGTGATACTGCAGTTCACCGGTAATCAGACCCTTTCTGTGTTACACCGATCGTTACAGAACGCCAGACCTAAAAATGCAAATGGACGCACACACTGACGTCTGGGCGCACTTACCACTTCGGTGGACTCTTCCAACCAAGTGCTGGGTAATCACAAAGCTACGATTGACGCTTTGTCCGGTTCTCTACGTACCCTTCAGGCGGCAGTGGATGAGGTGCGATCCCCTCCTAGCACAGACATACCTATGCCTGTACCTGAAAAATGTTCTGGTCAGAGATCTGACTTTCGAAGATTTAGGAGTAGAGTGTTGTCATACTTTGAGTTAAGACCTAGATCTTCAGGAACCATGACCCAAAGGGTCACATTTATCAAGACTCTGTTATCAGGCGATTCCCAGACCTGGGCATACCGTCTGCCCACTGGAGATGTAGCTTTAACCTCTGTTGATGATTTTTTAAGGCTATGGCAATAATTTACGATGATCCAGACATTGCCTCGACTTCTGAGCGGAAGCTCAAGTTATTGCGTCAAGGCAAGGGTCCGGTCGAGGAGTATGCGGCAGAATTTAGGAGATGGTCAGTTTCAGCCAGGTGGGACACCTATGCCCTTTTAGACTGTTTCTTATCAGGATTATCAGATGAGGTTTCAGATCTAATGCTAAGTCTGCCTGAACCTAAGACTGTCGATGAGGCCATTTCATCGGCAATCAGGATTGATCGCAGGTTACGGTATCAAAGGCAGACCAGGGGCAGAGACAATGTTGAAATGTTGACCTAAGCTACACCCCCGGTGACTCCATCTCAGCCCGATTCTCCTCCCCCCGAGCCAATGCAGATTGGTCGGTCAAAACTGTCTCAAATGGAGCGGAGACGCAGGATTTCTGAGCATTTGTGTCTTTATTGTGCAGAGGGGGGACATAGAGTACGAAATTGCCCTAAAAAGTCGGGAAACGCCATTGCCTAGGAGTAGTTGGGGGTTGATACCCTAGGCGTACAGCTCTCACCCCTAGAGGATAAGCGGTTACTCCTTCCTTGTATGATTACATGGGAGGATAAATCGGAAGTCTCTGAGGCCTTCGTTGACTCGGGCTCAGCGGCTAATTTCATGGATTACGAATTTGCTAAGAAATTAGGTATTCCGTTCACCCCGGTAAAACCACCTCTACAGGTTATGGCAGTGGATGATTCCCCACTACAGCGTAACCATCCTCTGTCTCAGACACCAGAAGTGGAAGTCACTATAGGGGTGCTGCATAGAGAGAGATTGCAGTTTTTTGTGTTGCGCATGACAACCTCCACAATCATCCTTGGCATGCCGTGGTTACACCTTCACTCTCCTCAGATAAACTGGGCTACCGGTCAGCTAGCCAGCTGGTCAGCCCACTGTTTTCTTCACTGTTTAGCGAAGGTGACCTTAGGCCAAACCAAAATTCATGTGGAGGGTGTTCCGGAACAATATGCGGAGTTTTCGGACGTGTTTTGTCCCAAAGCTGCCGATAAATTACCTCCACATCGCCCTTTCGATTGCCCGATTGATCTCCGATCGGGTTGTATGCCTCCCAGAGGTCACCTCTACAACCTGTCGGGGCCAGAAAAGGTGGCCATGCAAGAATATATATAGCTAAGGGGTCATTTGTCCTTCTCGGTCACCTGCCGGAGCGGGGGGTTTTTTTGTAAAGAAAAAGGACGGAGGCCTTCGGCCGTACATTGATTACCAGGGATTGAATAAAATCACAGTTAAAAATCGCTATCCGTTACCCTTGATAGACTATTTGTTCACTCAAGTCACCAAGGCTAAGATTTTTTCAAAATTGGATTTACGAGGTGCATACAACCTGGTGCGGATCAGGGAGGGCGATGAATGGAAGACGGCCTTTAACACACCTGACGGGCATTACGGGTATCTGGTGATGCCCTTCGGGTTGTGTAATGCCCCGGCCGTCTTCCAGGAACTCATTAATGAGGTTTTCAGGGAGGTGTTGGGTAAATTCGTCCTAATATACCTGGATGATATATTGATCTTCTCAGACAACCTCTCTGAGCACAGGGCTCATGTCAGATTCGTGTTACACAGGCTCAGACAGAACAGGCTTTACGCTAAGTTGGAGAAATGCATTTTTGAGGTGACATCTGTCGCTTTTCTGGGATACATCATTTCCACTATGCATATAGAAACAGATAGCGTGCATCTTCCGTCTTAAGCATGTAGATTTATTGCCAGTGTTATACATCAACATTGTATTCTGTGCATGGCGTATTCATAACTGCATACAAAATCTGCATAATATTGCACATATATAGTACCTTGCGGCTCCTTGTGTAAGCCTGTCAGTGTAGGAGGTGGGAGTGAGGGACTGATGTGGGCCTAGCGACGGCCGTTTCGCGTCCTCCTGGACGCTTGGTCACGCCGTGTTCCACTGCAGGCCGGCGCCGCCTCGCCACTGCATACATGCGGGAAGACCCGCCTCCACCGTGGCGTCACAGCGCCGGCTGTGATTGGGGCTCAAGTTTCCACCAATGGGGGAGCCGGAGGCGCTACACTATGCGGACGGTGCCCGGCGAGGACCAATACAAGCGGACAAACTGTCGCATAAACACACGTCATTATTGACGCGTCTCATGCGGCTCCCCTCCAGCGCATGCGTAAATCGCACGCGCTGCCGGAGGGCTCGTGCACTGGATGAAAAATCACCAGTAGAGAGCGCCAACGCTGTATGTCCATTCCTCAGCCGGCACATCGCAATAAGCTGGCACATATATTTCTGTTACCATTAGGTAGATATCTCCAGCTCATCCACCGGTGGAAAAAATAATTAAAATTAGTGATAGTGCATGACGTGTCACACCATTAAAATTAAGTACTGGGACTGAGGGGCAGAACTTTCACAATTACATTCATTATTACCTTGGACCGTTACACTTACTCGTGTAACCCATAACTTCAAGCAGACCTAAAAGGGGAATGGAGAAGGGACAGGGGGGAGGTATATCGGCCATTGTGACGAACATTACGGAAAAGCCGTGCGCTAGCGCCATCGACTTTCGCATAATCGTGCACAGTACCTGTCAGTCTTGGGTAAATGCACAATAGATGTCAATTTCCCTCTCTCTTACTGAGAACAGTAACCTTCCCCCCACATCCTGTTCAGGTCAGGAAAGGATTCACAAGTAGCCAGACCACCTGGGGAGCAGCATTTGGTCACATAGCTCATGTTCCACCAAACCAGCTCAAACTGGTTGAACTTCAAATTTCCCTCCAAGCGTATAGCTTCACACAAAGGGAACGTTAACTTATTAATAATTCAAAATAGGTTTGTCACAGCAAGACCAAAATTACATTTCCTGATACCTAGGAAACAGGTCTATAATTCACATGAATTATCATTCTCTAGCTATCAGGAATCAATTGAGAAACCGCTTTATCCGGCATGCGTAGAGCAAATTCGTTAGACTAGGCGTGTATAGTCTCATTTAATACAGAGTCGCATGCTGCTTATGAATATGGTCTCGGATCTGCGATGCACCCATCTGGGGCGGAATTACACAAATTATTAATAATTGGTACATTCCTTGCTCCAAGTCTGTGGGTGGTAACCTGACTTGCCAGGAGGTAACCCTGCCTCCAACACACCTACTTTCCAGGTAGTGACCGCCCCAAAACTCTGGTCAGTAAAAAGCGTTTGCAAGGAACTCCACCCAGTTCTTCAATTTACATCGACTAGGGAAGTCCAGACATGTGCTCACGGAAGAACCGGGCGCATGTTGTGTACAAAGGACTTTTAAGCTGAATGCCTACGTTTAAACTGGACTATTTTCTTCATGCTTCAAATGGATTGCTCAGCTAACTAAGTAAGAACTTTCTGTTTTATTCCTTTTATTTTTAAGCTCTGTGTTTTATATGTTAATAGGTGTATATAACTGTATGTAATGCATTTGTGTTATTAAACGTTTAAAAATCGTTTAGCGGTTATGACCTGTTGCTGAACATACACAATCGTACCTATTCTCCTGAACTCGCTACCCTGTGTTTAATAGAAGTATACTGCTAGGGGTTACTAAAGTGTTCTCGAAGTCCTAGTAAAATTACAGTAGCGGGCTGTGTAACTCGCTTGGTGGCAGATCTTTGAATTGTATATGTGTGTGGAGTGATTCGGTTGGTATCAGAACGCTCCCTTCGCGAGTCAGTTCATCAAATTGCGAATGCGGGTTACCCTTCGTGATGAACAAATGACCGTGTAAGAGGATTTCTGACGCTGATCGATTTACCCCATCCGCAGACCGGCTCGCGGTCTGTGACAGCCATCACCGGCCGTCTCAGACATATACATATATTGCACTCAAATGCGAACCAATGGATATATACATATTGACTGAACATTTATATAGAACACTCATCAGCAGCATATTCACGCCTAACACTAACAGTTGGTACTAGCCTCGGAACAAACTCTGCAACACCCCATTTCTTCATAAACAGGTACCCCAATTAGTGTCGCTCAACACCAAGTTTATGGGTCTAACGTGCTTGCAAGCTCCACCTTATCATTAAGGCCTAATGGGCCCAGGGCTTCAGTTTGTAAAATCAACCAGGTCTCCCTTTTCAACAATAACCTGTCCCTGTTGCCACCCCGTCTTGCCTTATCCACTCTCTCTAGGCCCGCAAATCTTAAACCCTTGATATCCCCTTGGTGGTATTCTCTCATATGGGCAATGAAACGGGCACAACCCCTACCACTTTTAACCGATCCCAGGTGTTCCCCTACCCGTTTTTTTAATGGACGCGTAGTTTGCCCTATGTAGAATCGTTTACAGGGGCAGAAAAGGACGTAGACCACATACTTGGTTTGACAGGTGATTAGGTCCTTAACCATCAGGCACTCCTTTCCTACTTGTACATATTTTTGAGAAATCATGCGAGGGCAGAACTTACAATGTCCACATCGATGATTGCCTTTTGGCATATCTTTACTCAACCAAGTATCTTTTCTAGGGGAAGTAAACTCACTGTGGGTAAGCATGTCCCCTAGTGTTGGTGCTCTCCTAAAAGCCACCCTCGGGGGACCTCCCACAATCTGCTTTAGGGATTCATCCCTCTCTATCAGCGACCAATTAGTAAAGATGGCCTTTCTAACCATGTCAGCCATTGGTGTGTAGTCAAAGGTGAAGGTCATACGATCCTGCGTGGACCTCGACTTATTCTTTGGTGCCAGTAGCCCTGGTCTGGGTTGGTTTTTAGCCCTTCCATATGCCTCCTCTAACAAACTGGCATCATATCCCCTATCGGACAGGCGTTTGGTGAGATCTGCTGCCTGTATTTCAAATTGCATTTCATCAGTATTATTTCTCCTCAGCCTCAGGTATTGGCCATATGGAATGGCTTTTATGACATGCTGCGGGTGAAAGCTCTTAGCGTGAAGAAAAGAATTGGTTGCCGTAGGCTTTCTATATCCCTCGCAACACAAAACATCATTCTTGACCATGATTCTTAGGTCAAGGAAGGTCACCTCTATATCGCTTTTCTCAGCGGTGAACTCCATGTTAATTGTGTTGCTGTTGATATACTGTAGAAAGCCATCGAACTGCTCATCCGTTCCCGACCACACCACCAGGACGTCGTCCACGTATCTCGACCATTGTCTGATGTGCCCGCGGAATGGATTACTGTCCGAGAGCACAGCAGACTCTTCCCACGCCCCCAGAAAGAGGTTCGCAAAGGAGCATGCCACAGGGGTCCCCATGGCCGTACCCGCTGTCTGATGGTACCAATGTCCATCGAACAGGAAGGCATTGTGCTTTAACACAAAGCTCAGGCATTCACAGACGAAATCTATGTATTCATCATCTCTGTCTGTGCGAGTCAGAAAATGTCTGACAGCCTCAATCCCCAAATCCTGGGGGATACGGCTGTACAGACTGACCACGTCGATAGTGGCCAGTCTGTCGCCGGCGACCCATGTGGCACGCTCCACCATCTGCAGAACCTCCAACGTATCCCTCAAATAAGAGGGCACCCCCTTAAGGAGGGGGCGCAGGAGATGGTCGAGATACCTGGACAGCCTCTCAGTGAGAGACCCACAGCCAGAGACAATGGGACGTCCCGGCGGTGCGGTCACGGATTTATGCATTTTCGGTATGTGGTACCACACCGGACGGCACGGATAGAGAGGAAGCAGGTCACAGGCCAGTTTTTGTGAAAGATATCCTCGCTCCACGCCTCTGCGTAGCAGAGTGCGTAATTTACTTTGGTATTTAGGAGTTGGATCTCCCTGGAGCGGACAATAGGTGGCTGTATCACTCAGTTGCCTCTCGGCTTCATTTTTGTACTGAGTTGCTGACATGATCACCAGGTTTCCACCCTTGTCCGCTCCCCTTATCACCAAGTCCTTGTTTTGTTTCAGCCACTTGAGAGCCTCTCTCTCCGCGCCGCCCAGATTCGGCACCACAGTTTGGTAAATCTCTGCCTTAATATCTTTCATCACTCTATCAAAGAAATGGTCTATACTCGATCCCGGCGTAACGGGGAAAGGCTGTATAGACTTGCAGGCCCTGAAATCACCACCGCCACCCAGGCTAAGAGCCTCTGGCCTCCCCAAGTCCGTCCACATCTGATGACCCCCATCTGCCCACAATTCCTCCACCATCTGGCTGAGCTCCTCATCCGTGGGGTCCCACTGTACCAGCGGGCTGAACCCCAAGGTATCAGTGTTGTTCCCCTGTGTCATTTGAGGAGGCTGAGCTGAAAGCAAAAGTTGAGAGAACCCCTCCACTGGTCCACTGGCAGTTTCGGGTATACACCCCTGCTGTCCAGTATTCGGACCTATTGTCACCGGGGTTTTACTTGGATCAATTTTCGGCCGTATGGGTTCTTTATTGAACCTCTGGCATATCACGATCTTTCTTGTGGATTTGTAAAGATCTATTATAAAGGCCACTATATCGAAGTTCCTTGTTGGACAAAAGTTCAAACCTCTAGACAGGAGGGAAAGGCAAGCTGGAGGGATCTCTATCCCGGAGATGTTCATCAATTGCAAGCCATCAGCGGCTACATTCCCTTCCGCTTCTTGCTGTTTGGTTTCGTGCTCCCTCTCCCTTCCCAATGTACGTTCTTGGATTTTGTTTCTACGTTTCCATCCTCGTCCTCGTCTGGTTCTACGTCTAAAGGGCCAGATTCTCCTTTATCTGCTGTTTCTGCACCTTGGCTCTTTTCCTCCTTGTTGTTTACATCTTTAGGCCCCTTGGGAGGTTTTTTCTGTGGTCTCTTGTTAGGATATTTCTTTGTTTTTTTATGTTTATTGGATTGCTCGTTTTCACTGTCGGAGCCAGAGTCAGTGGTCCAATAGCCCTTGCCCTTCGGGTTTTTCACCAAGGATTGCGCGCCCCAGTTGAAGATCCTCCCTCTATCGAAGTCTTCCTTGTCACGGAAGAACTTCTTTAACTTTCTTGCCTTAATCTCATCTTGTATTTTGCTCACTTTGTCTTCTATTTTAGTGCTCGTTAGCTCGTACTTATCTTGCGTAACAGAATCCTTATAGCGTTGCTTCGTTTCACTGAGATCGTCCGACACCTTATTGTATTCTGCTATGGTCCGTGTCAGCACAATGTTCTGTAGGCGCTTTGCAAGATCAAGATGCGCTTCTGTCGAGGTCCACGCAGGATCGTATGACCTTCACCTTTGACTACACACCAATGGCTGACATGGTTAGAAAGGCCATCTTTACTAATTGGTCGCTGATAGAGAGGGATGAATCCCTAAAGCAGATTGTGGGAGGTCCCCCGAGGGTGGCTTTTAGGAGAGCACCAACACTAGGGGACATGCTTACCCACAGTGAGTTTACTTCCCCTAGAAAAGATACTTGGTTGAGTAAAGATATGCCAAAAGGCAATCATCGATGTGGACATTGTAAGTTCTGCCCTCGCATGATTTCTCAAAAATATGTACAAGTAGGAAAGGAGTGCCTGATGGTTAAGGACCTAATCACCTGTCAAACCAAGTATGTGGTCTACGTCCTTTTCTGCCCCTGTAAACGATTCTACATAGGGCAAACTACGCGTCCATTAAAAGAACGGGTAGGGGAACACCTGGGATCGGTTAAAAGTGGTAGGGGTTGTGCCCGTTTCATTGCCCATATGAGAGAATACCACCAAGGGGATATCAGGGGTTTAAGATTTGCGGGCCTAGAGAGAGTGGATAAGGCAAGACGGGGTGGCAACAGGGACAGGTTATTGTTGAAAAGGGAGACCTGGTTGATTTTACAAACTGAAGCCCTGGGCCCATTAGGCCTTAATGATAAGGTGGAGCTTGCAAGCACGTTAGACCCATAAACTTGGTGTTGAGCGACACTAATTGGGGTACCCGTTTATGAAGAAATGGGGTGTTGCAGAGTTTGTTCCGAGGCTAGTACCAACTGTTAGTGTTAGGCGTGAATATGCTGCTGATGAGTGTTCTATATAAATGTTCAGTCAATATGTATATATCCATTGGTTCGCATTTGAGTGCAATATATGTATATGTCTGAGACGGCCGGTGATGGCCGATATACCTCCCCCCTGTCCCTTCTCCATTCCCCTTTTAGGTCTGCTTGAAGTTATGGGTTACACGAGTAAGTGTAACGGTCCAAGGAAATAATGAATGTAATTGTGAAAGTTCTGCCCCTCAGTCCCAGTACTTAATTTTAATGGTGTGACACGTCATGCACTATCACTAATTTTAATTATTTTTTCCACCGGTGGATGAGCTGGAGATATCTACCTAATGGTAACAGAAATATATGTGCCAGCTTATTGCGATGTGCCGGCTGAGGAATGGACATACAGCGTTGGCGCTCTCTACTGGTGATTTTTCATCCAGTGCACGAGCCCTCCGGCAGCGCGTGCGATTTACGCATGCGCTGGAGGGGAGCCGCATGAGACGCGTCAATAATGACGTGTGTTTATGCGACAGTTTGTCCGCTTGTATTGGTCCTCGCCGGGCACCGTCCGCATAGTGTAGCGCCTCCGGCTCCCCCATTGGTGGAACCTTGAGCCCCAATCACAGCCGGCGCTGTGACGCCACGGTGGAGGCGGGTCTTCCCGCATGTATGCAGTGGCGAGGCGGCGCCGGCCTGCAGTGGAACACGGCGTGACCAAGCGTCCAGGAGGACGCGAAACGGCCGTCGCTAGGCCCACATCAGTCCCTCACTCCCACCTCCTACACTGACAGGCCCACACAAGGAGCCGCAAGGTACTATATATGTGCAATATTATGCAGATTTTGTATGCAGTTATGAATACGCCATGCACAGAATACAATGTTGATGTATAACACTGGCAATAAATCTACATGCTTAAGACGGAAGATGCACGCTATCTGTTTCTATATGCATAATGTTTAAGCCTCTTCCTTCCCAAATGTGGAGCGGAGCACACGTCTTGTATAAGCAATTGCCTATAAGCACATGAAAGTATAGCCTGTCAGTCAATATATTGATCACCTTGGGCACACCGCACTCGCACCAAGACTGGGAGCAACGCACCCCTCAAAAAAGGAGAAGTGCCACGCCATCCTGTTTCCTCTTATACATCATTTCCACCTCAGGCCTTTCTATGGATCCCGCCAAAGTCTCTGCTGCCTTGGAATGGCCCCAACCAGTAGGTCTCAAATCTCTTCAGAGATTTCTAGGGTTTGCAAATTACTATAGAAGGTTTATAAAGAGGTACTCTACAGTCATAGCACCCCTCACCAGTCTCACTAAAAAAGGGGCAGATACCAACCATTGGTCCCCCGAAGCTCTGGCCGCTTTCTCCACTCTGAAAGAACTGTTTTGCTCTGCACCCATATTGAGACACGTGGACACCTCCTATCCATTTATTGTAGAGGTTGACGCCTCAGAGGTTGGAGTAGGGGCTGTGCTGTCTCAACGCTCTGGGCTGCAGGGAAGATTGCACCCGTGTGCCTATTTTTCTCGGAGGTTCTCTCCAGCAGAGAAAAACTACGATATAGGTAACAGGGAGCTTCTAGCCATTAAGTTGGCCTTTGAAGAATGGCGTCATTGGTTAGAAGGAGCTGAACATACGAATACAGTCTACACGGATCACAAGAATTTGGAATACATTGAGGGGGCTGAGAGATTGAGTCCTCGTCAGGCTCGGTGGTCACTGTTTTTCTCGAGATTTAAATTTGTAATTACGTACACTCCTGGGAGTAAAAACATTAAGGCAGATGCTTTGTCCAGATGTTTTGAGCCAGAGACAGCACAGCCCTCAGAACCTGAACCCATTGTTCCACAGAAGGTAGTACTGGGAGCTACAGAGACTTGGAAAGACTGGACGGAGACTTTAGGTCCCTTCCAGCAGGATGTCCCTGAGGGAAAGCCTGAAGGGGTTATGTTTGTGCCACTGCCTTTTCGTCTCCAGGTGTTACAGATGTTTCATTCACACAAGAATGCTGGACATCCAGGGGCCTTCAGAACACAAGACTTGATTGATAGATGTGCTTGGTGGCCTTCTTTGGCAACAGATTGCAAGGAGTATGTCAGAGAGTGTGCAGTGTGTGCTAAAAGTAAACCCTCCCGTCTGGCACCTGTGGGAACGTTGCAGCCTTTGCCCACCCCGAGTGAACCATGGACCCATCTGTCCATGGATTTTGTAGGGGAGCTTTCTAGGTCTGAAGGCATGTTGGTCATTTGGGTGGTAGTCGACCGTTTCAGTAAAATGGCCCATTTTGTGCCCTTAAAGGGACTCCCCTCGGCCCAGGAGTTGGCCGATCTTTTTATCATTCACGGTTTCCGACTTCATGGCATTCCAGAAAACATTGTGTCAGATCGGGGAGTCCAATTTGTCTCTAGATTTTGGAGGGCATTTTGCCATCAAATGGGCATGGAACTGTCATTCTCGTCAGGCTACCACCCACAGACCAATGGTCAGACGGAGAGGGTTAATCAGTCATTGGAACAATTTTTGAGGTATTATGTTGCAGAAGCGCAAACTGATTGGGTTAAGTTCTTGCCATATGCGGAATTTGCGCACAATAATCTGAAAAGCGCTTCTTCTGGGTTCTCTCCGTTTCAGGTGGTGACTGGAAAGTTGCCCAAGTTTTCCCCATTGCCAGTAGCCTCCACTCCGTTTCCAGCTCTGGAGTCTTGGCAAAAATCGTTCCCCAAAACCATTTGGGGGATCGTGAAAAGCAATTTGGAAAAGGCTTTTCAAAGTCAGAAAGGTCAAGCTGACAAGAAACAATCCTTAGAGTGGAAGTTCCGACCAGGAGATCTGGTCTGGGTCTCCACTCGTCATTTGACCCTGAAACAACCCTCGGCCAAGTTAGGTCCCAGGTTTGTGGGCCCTTTTTCTGTGACAAGGAAGATCAACAATGTTACTTATGCCGTCGATCTTCCTGCTAGCATGCGTGGTGTAAGATCTTTTCATGTATCTCTGCTTAAGCCAGCAGTCCACGTGGGTACCAATCCTCCTCCTCCAGTGATGGTAGACGACCAACCTGAATATGAAGAAGAGAAAATTTTAGATTCACAAGTAGTGCAAAACTCACTACAATATCTGGTTCACTGGAGGGGGTATGGTATAGAGGAGAGAACATGGGTACCTGAGTGTCGCATGCATGCGGACAAATTGAGAAGGGAGTTCCACACTCGATATCCTGAGAAGCCTGGTAGGAGTTGTCCGGAGTCCACTCCTCAGGGGGGGGTGGTACTGTGAGAAAACGCGGAAAAGCCGCCGCCAATACTCAAGGTGAGGCGGCTGATTCCGCGTTCAACATGGCAGCTGGCTCGCAGTCGGAGCGTGGAGAAACCGCCGCATGCTCTGACAACAGGGCGGCGGATTCCGCGTCCAATGCGGCAAGTTGCACCCATAGGCCTGCGCCTCTCAGTAATGCGGGATGCGGAGAAAACGCCGCACGCACGGACAGCGATGCGGCGGATTCCGCATCCAACACAGAAGAAACATTACAACGCATGACTGGTGTGGCTGGGACTGATAGTCCACATTGGTTTAGGAGGACGCGCGCGCGCAGAGAGGCAGGGCCTTTATGACAGTCAGAAGGGGGTCAGCTGACCAAGCCGGTCAGCTGACAATTTCAGCAACCTTCATTGGTCCAGCACTTAGGGGAGGCGCTGGAGAGCGCTAGTGTATATATACTGGGTGCTGGTCATTCATCTTGTGTCTGGCGTTGCAATCACTACGTGGTAGCACTCAGACCTTGTCAGTATCTGTGTTCTTTAGACCAGTTTCCAAGGTGTTGATGGCCAAGGATCTCACACCTTAGTCTAGGAAATCTGTTATTATTTGTGTTATACTCCAGTTCAGTTTCCAAGGTGTTGATGGCCAAGGAACTCACACCTTAGTCTAGGAATTCAGTATCATCTGTATTATTGTCATATTCTAGGCTAGTTCCTGGAGTGTGAGAATGTTGGAGCTCACACTCAAGCTTAGGCATTGTTGATTATTTGTTATGACCTTCTGCTTTCCTGACCATTCTTCTGATCTCTGATTTTGTACCTTGTCATTCTGATACTCTGTTGCTGAACTCGGCTAGTCTCTGGAATCTGCATCTGCCTCTTGTCTCTGTACCTGATCTGTCTGTCTGTTGCCGACCTGGCCTGTCCGACCTCGAGAACTATCTTCCCAGTTTGGAAATAGTTCACAAACCTGTCAGTGACACTGCACCATTGGTGTCACTCACCTTCTGTCCTTCCCTCTCTCAGCCTTGCTCCGCCCCTTGGGGAGCTCCAGACCTGTGGAAGGAATCTGATCCATTGCTGTATCTCTTACTGTTTAGCACCTATCTCACGGGTGCGTTCCTCAAAGTATTACTGTTGCATCAACACTCTCATCTCTCAGGTGTCCAGAGGTTAGTAGATATATCTGATTATCGGTGATACTGCAGATCATCGATAATCGGGTATATTCTGTATTCTCGGTGATACTGCAGTTCACCGGTAATCAGACCCTCTCTGTGTTACACCGATCGTTACAATGGGAAACCAAAAAACTCCTCCTCATCACTACTGTCAGAGTTAAAGCAACTCATTATCTCAGTATCACTGACATCACTTTGTTCGCTCTCTTCATATAACATGGCATCCTCACTCCCATCCATAGCATTACTAATTCCACATTTTTTGAAGGATCGCACAACCTCCTTCACAGAGTCCCATGAGGATTTAACCCATTCACAGACTTGTGTGATAGTGGGTCTCTTCATGCGCCCAGTAGGTGTTAGCTCGTGATTTCCAGCAGCCATCCACTTATTCCACTCCTCTCGCATGAAGACTTTGAATGGCTTATTGATCGAAACATCGAGAGGCTGCAGCTGGCTGGTAAGACCACCAGGAATTACCGCTAGATGAGTCTTTATTTCTTTGAAGATTTTTTTCGTATTTCCGATAATGTGCACTCTGAACTGGTCTAGTACTAGTAATGAAGGTTTTTTCAGAAGCCCGCCAGGACGTTTGGACCACACTTTATTAACCCACAGCCTCATTCCACTTTCGTCCATCCACCCTTTTTCATGAACGTGCACGATGACTCCCCATGGAATTGGTTCTTTCGGAAAGGTTTTCCTCTTGAATATGAGGAGCCAAACCATTACCATAAAAACATCAGGACATGAGAAAACCCACTACACTGTTGTGCTTTCCTGCTGTGCAGACGGTACCAAATTGCCAAATTTGGTACCGTCTGCACAGCAGGAAAGCACAACAGTGTAGTGGGTTTTCTCATGTCCTGATGTTTTTATGGTAATGGTTTTGGCACCTTTCATGTCTACAGTCCTATTGGATGGCACATCGAAAGTTAACGGGACTTCATCCATATTCCCAATCTGGCTGATCTCAAAATTGTAATTCCTTCTAGCATTAACCACTTCACCACTGAGGGGTTTTACCCCCTGACCACCAGAGCAATTTTCACCTTTCAGCGCTCCTTCCATTCATTCGTCTATAATTTTATCATTACTTATCCCAATGAAATGAACTATATCTTGTTTTTTTGGCCACCAATTAGGCTTTCTTTAGGTGGGACATTATGCCAAGAATAATTTTATTCTAAATGTGTTTTAATGGGAAAATAGGAAAAAATGTGGGAAAAAATTTATTATTTTTCAGTTTTCGGCCTTTATAGTTTTTAAATAATGCATGCTACTGTAATTAAAACCCATTAAATGTATATGCCTATTTATCCCGGTTATAAAACCGTTTAAATTATGTCCCTATCACAATGTTTGCCGCCAATATTTTAGTTGGAAATAAAGGTGCATTTTTTTCAGTTTTGCGTCCATCCCTAATTACAAGCCCATAGTTTATAAACTAACAGTGTTATACCCTCTTGACATAAATATTTAAAAAGTTCAGTCCCTAAGGTAACTATTTATGTTGTTTTTTTTTTTTTTTTGTAAATTTTTTTTTTTTTTTAATAACAAAAAAAAAAAAAAATTGGGGAGTGTGGGAGGTAAGGAGTTAATTTTTTGTGTAAAACAAGTTTATTTGTGTGTAAAAAATGGTTAGGGTGTAGTTTTACTATTTGGCCACAAGATGGCAACATTACCAATTTGTTTCATGCGACCTGCATGACCTTCCGGACGCTTGCAGGAAGTAGAAAGAGGCTGGGACTTTGTTATTTTTTCACAATGATCGCGCTGCTCAGCCAAGCGGCAGCAGGTCATTGCGGGGCTTAGATCAACGAACGGGAATGGATTTTCCCGTTCGTTGATCTCTGGGCGAGCGGGCAGCGGCGTGTTTACTAGCGGCGGGCGGCGTGTTTACGAGCGGGAGCGCGGACAGCGGCGGGAGTGCGCAAAGTACGGATTTCTCCGTCCCTGGGGGTGAAAGGATGGAAAAAGGGGCGGAGAAATCCGTACGCGCAGGGGTAAAGTGGTTAATAACAAACTGATGAAAAGACAGAGTTTTATCTTCGTATTCTTTTGGCATTTTTTGTGCAATCCTTGTTTTTGGTGCGCATAGCAGCTGGTAAAATCCTTAATGCCCTTCTCTGCAGCAATACGCTTGGCTTCATAGATTATCATTTTAGTAGACACTGCAATGCCATTTTCACAGTGTTGTGTGATCCACTCCGTCATGACTGCCTCTAACTCTGGCCACTTTGCAGCATGCCCACATAAAGTGTGCTTACTTTTGTCCAACTTTTGTAGCTCATCCTCCTGTTTCCTCCACTCTCTAATCATTTTTTCAGTTGGCGGTGGTCCATAATGCCTCTATGCTGCTCTATTCCCATGCTCCTTAACATATTTTATCACTTTCAGTTTTAAAGGAACCTTATATGCCAGTCTCTTCTGTTTTGACATCTTAGCGAAGAGGTGGTACAGGTATCTTTCTGCAATAAAATCCAGTAATGAAGTCAGCAATACCAATACAGTTTTTTTTTATTCCCCCACCTTCATATTCCATCAGGTGCTCTCATATGCCCCCATATTCCATCAGGTGCTCCCATATTCCAACAGGTGCTCTCATATGCCCCCATATTCCATCAGGTGCTCTCATATCCCCCATATTCCATCAGGTGCTCTCATATGCCCCCATATTCCATCAGGTGCTCTCATATCCCCCATATTCCATTAGGTGCTCTCATATTCCATCAGGTGCTCTCATATGCCCCATATTTCATCAGGTGCTCTCATATTCCATCAGGTGCTCTCATATGTCCCCATATACCATCAGGTGCTCTCATATTCCATCAGGTGCTCTCATATGCCCCCATATTCCATCAGATGCTCTCATATTCCATCAGGTGCTCTCATGCCCCCATATTCCATCAGGTGCTTTCATATTCCATCAGGTGCTCTCATATGCCCCCATATTCCATCAGGTGCTCTCATATGCCCCCATATTCCATCAGGTGCTCTCATATTCCATCAGGTGCTCTCATATGCCCCATATTCCATCAGGTGCTCTCATATTCCATCAGGTGCTCTCATGCCCCCATATTCCATCAGGTGCTCTCATATTCCATCAGATGCTCTCATATGCCCCCATATTTCATCAGGTGCTCTCATATCCCCCATATTCCATCAGGTGCTCTCATATTCCATCAGGAGCTCTCATATGCCCCCATATTCCATCAGGTGCTCTCATATCCCCCATATTCCATCAGGTGTTCTCATATTCCATCAGGTGCTCTCATATGCCCCCATATTCCATCAGGTGCTCTCATATTCCATCAGGTGCTCTCGTGCCCCCATATTCCATCAGGTGCTCTCATATTCCATCAGGTGCTCGTATATGCCCCCATATTCCATCAGGTGCTCTCATATCCCCCATATTCCATCAGGTGCTCTCATATTCCATCAGGTGCTCTCATATGCCCCTATATTCCATCAGGTGCTCTCATATGCCCCCATATTTCATCAGGTGCTCTTATATGCCCCCATATTCCATCAGGTGCTCTCATATGCCCCCATATTTCATCAGGTGCTCTCATATTCCATCAGGTGCTCTCATATGCCCCCATATTCCAACAGGTGCTCTCATATTCCATCAGGTGCTCTCATATGCCCCCATATTCACTCAGGTGCTCTCATATTCCATCAGGTGCTCTCATATGCCGCCATATTCCATCAGGTGCTCTCTTATTCCAACAGGTGCTCTCATATGCCCCCATATTCCATCAGGTGCTCTCATATTCCCCCATATTCCATCAGGTGCTCTCATATTCCATCAGGAGCTCTCATATGCCCCCATATTCCATCAGGTGCTCTCATATCCCCCATATTCCATCAGGTGCTCTCATATCGGCCCATATTCCATCAGGTGCTCTCATATCCTCCCATATTCCATCAGGTGGTCTCATATGCCCCCATATTCCATCAGGTGGTCTCATATGCCCCCATATTCTATCAGGTGCTCTCATATGCCCCCATATTCCATCAGGTGCTCCCATATTCCAACAGGTGCTCTCATATGCCCCCATATTCCATCAGGTGCTCTCATATCCCCCATATTCCATCAGGTGCTCTCATATTCCATCAGGTGCTCTCATATGCCCCCATATTCCATCAGGTGCTCTTCCTCCACTCTCTAATCATTTTTTCAGTTGGCGGTGGTCCATAATGCCTCTATGCTGCTCTATTCCCATGCTCCTTAACATATTTTATCACTTTCAGTTTTAAAGGAACCTTATATGCCAGTCTCTTCTGTTTTGACATCTTAGCGAAGAGGTGGTACAGGTATCTTTCTGCAATAAAATCCAGTAATGAAGTCAGTAATACCAATACAGTTTTTTTTTATTCCCCCACCTTCATATTCCATCAGGTGCTCTCATATGCCCCCATATTCCATCAGGTGCTCCCATATTCCAACAGGTGCTCTCATATGCCCCCATATTCCAACAGGTGCTCTCATATCCCCCATATTCCATTAGGTGCTCTCATATTCCATCAGGTGCTCTCATATGCCCCATATTTCATCAGGTGCTCTCATATTCCATCAGGTGCTCTCATATGTCCCCATATACCATCAGGTGCTCTCATATTCCATCAGGTGCTCTCATATTTCCCCATATTCCATCAGATGCTCTCATATTCCATCAGGTGCTCTCATGCCCCCATATTCCATCAGGTGCTTTCATATTCCATCAGGTGCTCTCATATGCCCCCATATTCCATCAGGTGCTCTCATATTCCATCAGGTGCTCTCATGCCCCCATATTCCATCAGGTGCTCTCATATTCCATCAGATGCTCTCATATGCCCCCATATTTCATCAGGTGCTCTCATATCCCCCATATTCCACCAGGTGCTCTCATATTCCATCAGGAGCTCTCATATGCCCCCATATTCCATCAGGTGCTCTCATATCCCCCATATTACATCAGGTGCTCTCATATTCCATCAGGTGCTCTCATATGCCCCCATATTCCATCAGGTGCTCTCATATTCCATCAGGTGCTCTCGTGCCCCCATATTCCATCAGGTGCTCTCATATTCCATCAGGGGCTCGTATATGCCCCCATATTCCATCAGGTGCTCTCATATCCCCCATATTCCATCAGGTGCTCTCATATTCCATCAGGTGCTCTCATATGCCCCTATATTCCATCAGGTGCTCTCATATGCCCCCATTTTTCATCAGGTGCTCTTATATGCCCCCATATTCCATCAGGTACTCTCATATGCCCCCATATTTCATCAGGTGCTCTCATATTCCATCAGGTGCTCTCATATGCCCCCATATTCCAACAGGTGCTCTCATATTCCATCAGGTGCTCTCATATGCCCCCATATTCCATCAGGTGCTCTCATATTCCATCAGGTGCTCTCATATGCCCCCATATTCCATCAGGTGCTCTCTTATTCCAACAGGTGCTCTCATATGCCCCCATATTCCATCAGGTGCTCTCATATTTCCCCATGTTCCATCAGGTGCTCTCATATTCCATCAGGTGCTCTCATATGCCCCCATATTCCATCAGGTGCTCTCATATCCCCCATATTCCATCAGGTGCTCTCATATTCCATCAGGTGCTCTCATATGCCCCCATATTCCATCAGGTGCTCTCATATTCCATCAGGTGCTCTCGTGCCCCCATATTCCATCAGGTGCTCTCATATCCCCCATATTCCATCAGGTGCTCTCAAATTACATCAGGTGCTCTCATATGCCCCTATATTCCATCAGGTGCTCTCATATGCCCCCATATTTCATCAGGTGCTCTCATATGCCCCCATATTCCATCAGGTGCTCTCATATGCCCCCATATTTCATCAGGTGCTCTCATATTCCATCAGGTGCTCTCATATGCCCCCATATTCCATCAGGTGCTCTCATATTCCATCAGGTGCTCTCATATGCCCCCATATTCCATCAGGTGCTCTCATATTCCATCAGGTGCTCTCATGCCCCCAATATTCCATCAGGTGCTCTCATATTCCATCAGGTGCTCTCATATGCCCCCATATTCCATCAGGTGCTCTCTTCTTCCAACAGGTGCTCTCATATGCCCCCATATTCCATCAGGTGCTCTCATATTCCCCCATATTCCATCAGGTGCTCTCATATTCCATCAGGAGCTCTCATATGCCCCCATAATCCATCAGGTGCTCTCATATCCCCCATATTCCATCAGGTGCTCTCATATCGCCCCATATTCCATCAGGTGCTCTCATATCCTCCCATATTCCATCAGGTGCTCTCATATTCCATCAGGAGCTTTCATATGCCCCCATATACCATCAGGTGCTCTCATATCCCCCATATTCCATCAGGTGCTCTCATATTGCCCCATATTCCATCAGGTGCTCTCATTTCCTCCCATATTCCATCAGGTGGTCTCATATTCCCCCATATTCCATCAGGTGCTCTCATATTCCATCAGGAGCTCTCATATGCCCCCATATTCCATCAGGTGCTCTCATATCGCCCCATATTCCATCAGGTGCTCTCATATCCTCCTATATTCCATCAGGTGGTCTCATATGCCCCCATATTCCATCAGGTGGTCTCATATGCCCCCATATTCTATCAGGTGCTCTAATATGCCCCTATATTCCATCAGGTGCTATCATCCCCTCCCATATTCCGTTACGTGATCTCATATCCCTCATTTGTCATCTGGTGTTCTCACCCCCCCCCCCCCCCCCCCGACTCACACACAAATCTAATCTGGTGCTCTCATTATTGCCCCCCACCCCCATCAGGAAAGAGTTGCTTGGAAACTAGCGTATTCAACACATCGGTAAACACCATGTTAGCGATATATTGGGGGGAGGAAAGCACTCAGGGGGCAAGGACAGTGTCCCAAACACAGTGCCCTTACATCATGCAGAGACATTGTGCTATCAAGCAATAACATGTACTGTCACACAGTATAAAACACTCTCCAGTCCCTTCTCTCACCAGGCTAAAAGCTGTCAGCAAGGTTCAGTGTTACCACTATGATGCGTGGATATTCATAAATCCATGCACAGAGAGTATCCACGCATCATAGTGGTAACACTGAACTTTGCTGACAGCTTTTAGCCTGGTGAGAGAAGAGGCTGGAGAGTGTTTTACACTGTGGGACAGTACATGGTATTGCTGGATAGCACAATGTCTCTGCATTTTGTAAGGGCACTGTGTTTGGGACACTGTCCTTGCCCCCTAAGTTATTTTAGCCTGGTCAGAGAAGATGCTGTTTTACACTGCATAACAGTACATTCATAGAACTCTTACAGTATATGATCATGTACTGAATTACTGCAATCGGGCTAATTTCAGCAGCATACCATACTATACCTGTGTGTTAAAAGCTGCCACCCGTGCACGAACACTGATGCCGAGTGACGTAGTGGTGGGCGGAGATCTACATCTGCCCATCACGCTAGCAGGGCATCCAGCAGAGGGCGGGGTTTCAGGGAGGAGTATACTGGTGGGCAGAGATCTACATCTGCCCATCACGCTAGCAGGTCATCCATTGGAGGGCAGAGTTTCAGTGTACTGGTGGGCGTAGATCTTCTGCAGCCAATCAGCCAATCCCTTTTCAGCGCGAAGTTTAGCACGGAGGTCTGGACATGTTTGCTGGGGCTACACGTGGCGGCTGGGACTCGGGCGATCCCTTTTTAGCACGGAGTTCAGGACATGGCTGCTGGGGCTACACGTGGTGGGACTGGGGCGAAAGTGGCCGCGGCAGAGGAAGAAGAAGGAGCGGGGAAGGATTGCCACCACAGCTGGGCTCACAGTCGATTAGAGGCATGCCTGCAGGGGGACAAAGATACTTGCGGATTGGCGGTGGAGGCACACCGAGGTCCAGGGGCGATTGCCACATGGGTCCACAGCTGGGCTGAGTGGACATCTGATTGATCGCAAGCGTGGGAACACAGAAATGTAGGGGCGATTGCCACATGGGACCACAGCTGGGCGGACAATTGATCGCAAGAACGGTGACAGCGGCGGAGGTACAAAGAGGAGAAGGTACGATTGCTGAATGGGACCACTTGTTTTGATTTTTTTTACATTGATTGCGGGCACATTTGACGTTTTGTTAGGGGCACAGAGACATGCCTGCAGGGGGACACAGAGAAGTTGATTGGCGGCAGAGGCAGAGAGGTACAGGGATTACTGTTGCTAGAGCCGGGCTGAGCTCAGCTACGGACATCAGGCATGTAGCAGTGGCTGCAGCGCAAACAGAGACAGACCCGATCTAATACAAACAAATTTTTTTAAGCACGTGTGCAGGCTACATTTGGACCATAAGACGCAGGGACTTTTTCTTCCCACTTTTGGGGGAGAAAAAGTGCGTCTTATGGTCCGAAAAATACGGTAGTACCATGGAAAGTTTCACACAGTTGAATGAATGGCAGACTTGCCCTCCATAAAACATTCTTGGCAAATGCTTTCGAGTTGGTTTGTCTTCCGCTGGGTCATGGGTCCATCTGACCACGGATGCCTGGTCTGCAAACCACAGTCAGGGCAGGTACAGCATGGGTCTCAGGCTCCCACTTCGGACTGGAATCGAACCTTGATTCCCCGGCCATTACCCGTGGTTACAATGACAGACTTGCCCTCCATAACAGATTCTCGTTGCAGGTACTAAACAGCAAGTAGAAAATGTAATTTAAAAAAAATAGATGTAAGCTAAGCTTTAACAATGGTAGAAAAAGAACCATCGAAAGTTGATAAGGCAGTCAGACATTATCTGATATCACTGAGAAAGAGCAATCTTGCCATGTTGCGCACCAGTCCAGCATGGCCATCACTACACAATCAGCTGTTTGCGGTGCGTTACACAGCGAGTTTAGTCTGTAAGTGTAAAGCAGTACACTAATTACAGGGGGCATTAGGAAGCCTCCCCGTGGCGATCCTGGATAGTGCTAATGTAGCATGAACTAATTCCCGCAGGGCAACCGCTTTGTGGTATTGGTTTTAACCCTGCAAACTTTGGCAAGCGAAAGCAAATGCATATTTGCATGAACTATGTCTCGTGAATAGCCAATTAGGCCAAATTTGCAAAGCCAGATTTGTCAGGTGTTACTTAGTTTGATGCACACATACATTCTCTATAAAGTGCAGTGTTTCATTTCTATCCCCCTTTAGAGGCGGGTGGTGGATGGCTTGTTCTAGGAGGTGAGAGCCCTGGAGCAAGCTGTCTGCGCCTGCCTTCCCCCCCCCCTTTGGAGTGTTGTGTGAAAGCCAGCCAAAGCTTGGAGTGGCCCATGCTACACCCCTTTCTCATGTGTTCACTCCCAAGTCGTGCTCATGTAGCAGAACAGTCAGGTGTTACTTGGTTTGATGCACATCACTTCCGCATATAGAGCGGGTGCGTCCGGCGCCCGCACTTACTGGTCGGGTCGCCGCTGATCGAGGTCTGAAGTTGCTGCAAGGTGAGGGGGGAAGAGCGGAGGCTAGAGAGAGGGGGCAGCTGTCACTCACTGCCTAAATGGGGGTCCGTCACTCGCTGCCTAAAGGGGTCCCTGTCACTCGCTGCCTAAAGGGGTCCCTGTCACTTGCTGCCTAAAGGGGTCCCTGTCACTCTCTGCCTAAATGGGTCCCTGTCACTCGCTGCCTAAAGGGGTCCCTGTCAATCACTGCCTAAAGGGGTCCCTGTCAATTGCTGCCTAAAGGGGTTCCTGTCACTCGCTGCCTAAAGGGGCTCCCTGTCACTCGCTGCCTAAAGGGGCTCCCTGTCACTCGCTGCCTAAAGGGGCTCCCTGTCACTCGTTGTCTAAAGGGGTCCCTGTCACTCGCTGCCTAAAGGGGCTCCCTGTCACTCGCTACCTAAAGGGGCTCCCTGTCAGGGCTGATCGGAACAGCTGAATTCCGATTTCGTCGAAATTTCGTGTACCGCATGCGAAAACCGAGTTTCGTGTTCCGAATTTTCGTGTTCCGAGTGCATTTCTATTGAATTAAATAGTGTTAACTTCTGCGGTTAATTGTGAAGCCCCCTTACATGCTATCATCACCAAATTTGGCATGTATGTTAAACAGATGAGTGGGAATATGGTAAAAAAAAAAATTGTGAAAAGAGCTTATAGTTTTTGAGCAAATCGATTTCAAAGTTTCATAAGAAAAATGTTTTTTAAACTGTGTAAAATTACACTGCTGCAGAACAGGTTACTGCATTCCGAGTTCTGTATACATATTGTATACATTTCATGAAAACAGACAGCGTGGGGTCCCCCTTCCAAGCCTCCTTAACTCCTTGTCTCCCATGCAGGTTGGGATAGACAGAATGCAGAGTCCCGGCCACGTGGGGCTTCGCACCCTGAGCTATACCAGCCCGCATGGTCCATGGTATGGGGGGACTCGGGAGGAGAGGGGCGGCAAACCTCCCCCTCTCCCCCAGAGCCCTTGTCCAATCCATGGACAAGGGGCTCTTCCCCACCTCCGGTGCCCCAGGAGGAGGTGGGGGCCGCCGACGTCCTGGGGGGTTCATGGTGCCATCCGGGGTTCCCCTTTAACAAGCGGACCCCGGAAGCCGCCCCCTCCCCAGGAGAAATGAGTATAGGGGTACACGGTACCCCTTACCCATTTCAGCAGAGTTAAAAAAAGAAATAAAAACACGACAACGAAAAAAGTCCTTTATTGTTCTAAATTAACCAGGGATACTTACCTTGCAATAATCTCACGCCAGTAACCTCAGGAGTGGTCCCACGCCAGTATCCTCTTATGACATCCCACCTCCCTCCCACACTGACGAACTCCCACCACTGAATGGTCACAGTCAGCCTCTGCATCTGTATAGCAGAGGCTGAGAACACGAAAATTTTGTCTTTAAAACAAGAAATTTCTGCAAACAGTGATGCAATCAAAATGGCCACTGGGAAATCCCCGATCGCTGGAGGCCACACTAGAGTGGCGAAACCAGTGATTTTTCACATAGATGGTGGGTCCAGGTGACCAGAGCAGGAGGTGCCCTAATCCCCTGGACCCACCCATTCATGTGAAATAACGCGTATTCTGACACTCTGAGGTGGCCTCCGGGGAACGGGGATTCCCCAGCAGCCATTTTGTTTATGACACTGTTTGCCGAAAATTCTTGTTTTAGCAAACAATTTTCATGTTTCTAGCTTATGCAATACAGATAGCAGAGGCTGTCTAAAGCCATTCATCCCCAGGAGTTCTGCAGGATCGGCAGGTGCGCGGGATCTCCTAAGAGGATAGAGGGGGGCACCGCACAGCGCAGGAAGGTGGGAAAGTGGGCACAGAGCGGCGGGGAGGGGGGGGAAAGCCTCCCCTCCCTCACCTAGGGTCCCCCTTCCGTGCTCCCCCTCCAAAATTGCAGCCAGCAGCGGCAGCGAGCGGGAATCACTTACCGAGAGAAGAGCTCTGTGTGCCGCTGCTGGTCTGGTCTCCTGCATTGCATTGTCCAATTATGCTCTCACAGGAAGTACTGCGCAAGCGTGATTGGACAGTGTCAGTGCAGAATACCAGACCAGCGGCACACAGAGCTATCGCTCTCGGAAAGCCGTTCCGCTGGCTGGCTGGAATTCTGGAGGTGGGGGGGGGAATGCGCAAGGGGGGGCCCTAGGTGAGGGAGGGGAGGCTCTGTGCCCACTTTCCCACCTTCCTGCGCTGTGCCCCCCTCTATGCTCTTAGGAGGTCCCGCGCACCTGCCGATCCTGCAGAACTCCTGGGGATGAATGGCTTTAGACAGCCTCTGCAATCTGTATTGCATAAACTAGAAACACGAAAATTGTTTGCTAAAACAAGAATTTTCGGCAAACAGTGTCATAAAGAAAATGGCTGCTGGGGAATCCCCGTTCCCCGGAGGCCACCTCAGAGTGTCAGAATACGCGTTATTTTACATGAATGGATGGGTCCAGGGGATTAGGGCACCTCCTGCTCTGGTCACCTGGACCCACCATCTATGTGAAAAATCACTGGTTTTGCCACTCTAGTGTGGCCTCCAGCGATCGGGGATTTCCCAGTGGCCATTTTGATTGCATCACTGTTTGCCGACATTTCTTGTTTTAAAGGCAAAATTTTCGTGTTCTCAGCCTCTGCTATACAGATGCAGAGGCTGACTGTGACCATTTAGTGGTGGGAGTTCGTCAGTGTGGGAGGGTGGTGAGATGTCATAAGAGGATACTGGCGTGGGACCACTCCTGAGGTTACTGGCGTGATATTATTCCAAGGTAAGTATCCCTGGTTAATTTAGAACAATAAAGGACTTTTTTCGTTGTCATGTTTTTATTTCTTTTTTTAACTCTGCTGAAATGGGTAAGGGGTACCGTGTACCCCTATACTCATTTCTCCTGGGGAGGGGGCGGCTTCCGGGGTCCGCTTGTTAAAGGGGAACCCCGGATGGCACCATGAACCCCCCAGGACGTCGGCGGCCCCCACCTCCTCCTGGGGCACCGGAGGTGGGGAAGAGCCCCTTGTCCATGGATTGGACAAGGGCTCTGGGGGAGAAGGGGAGGTTTGCCGCCCCTCTCCTTCAGAGCCCCCCCATACCATGGACCATGCGGGCTGGTATAGCTCAGGGTGCGAAGCCCCACGTGGCCGGGACTCCGCATTCTGGCTATCCCAGCCTGCATGGGGGACAAGGGGTTAAGGAGGCTTGGGAGGGGGGACCCCACGCTGTCTGTTTTCATGAAATGTATACAATATGTATACAGAACTCGGAATGCAGTAACCTGTACTGCAGCAGTGTCATTTTACACAGTTTAAAAATAATTTTTCCTATGAAACTTTAAAATCGTTTATTACAAAAACTATAAGGTCTTTTCACAAATTTTTTTTTTACCATGTTCCTACTCATCTGCTTAACCTCCTTGGCGGTCTGATTCTTTCCAGATTTTAGGGTCTAAAAGCGGTGCAGTTTTCTCTTTGCCCACAAGATGGCGCTAATATACATATAAACAAACTTCTCTATATTTCTCTAATATAGAGAAGTCTGTTTTCAATGTTAGCCCCGCCCCCGATGACGTCACGCTGCCACCACCGCTCTGCTGCCACCACCACGGCTGCGCTGCTCCAACTGGCTGCCGGGTCCCCGGAAGAATAGCGGGGACATGGGGGATCCCGGCGGCCAGGGAAAGACCCCACACTGCCGGGAAGAGAGGCTGGAGTCCCGCTGCGCAGCGAGATCGCGCGCGGGACTCCACAACTGCAGGTAAAGCTCTGCAATGCCTACCCCAACCTGAGCTCGGGATCACCGATAGCAGCTGCTTTTTTCTACCCCGAGCTCAGGTCGGGAAAACCGGCAAGGAGGTTAATATACATGCCAAATTTGGTGATGATAGCATGTAAGGGGGCTTCACAATTCACCACGGAATTTAGCACAATTGACTTCAATGTAAACACGAATTCGGTACTCGGAATTGCAGAATTTTCGAGTTTCGAGTGCTTACTCGGAACTGCCAAATTCCGATGGCAAACTCGAAATTCGGAATCCGAGAGCTCAGCCCTACTCCCTGTCACTCACTGCCTAAAGGGGCTCCATGTCACTCACTGCCTAAAGGGGTTCCTGTCAATCACTACCTAAAGGGGCTTCCAGTCACTCGCTGCCTAAAGGGCTCCCTGTCACTCGCTGCCTAAAGGGGCTCCCAGTCACTCGCTGCCTAAAGGGGCTCCCTGTCACTCGCTGCCTAAAGGGGGCTCCCTGTCACTCGCTGCCTAAGGGGGCTCCCTGTCACTCGCTGCCTAAAGGGGCTCCCTGTCACTCGCTGCCTAAAGGGGCTCCCTGTCACTCACTGCCTAAAGGGGCTCCCTGTCACTCGCTTCCTAAAGGGGTTCCTGTTACTCGCTTCCTAAAGGGGCTCCCTGTCACTCGCTGCCTAAAGGGGTCCCTGTCACTCGCTGCCTAAACGGGTCCCTGTCACTCGCTGCCTAAAGGGGTTCCTGTCACTCGCTGCCTAAAGGGGTTCCTGTCACTGGCTGCCTAAAGGGGCTCCCTGTCACTGGCTGCCTAAAGGGGCTCCCTGTCACTCGCTGCCGTAAGGGGCTCCCTGTCACTCGTTCTCTAAAGGGCTCCCTGTCACTCGCTGCCTAAAGGGGCTCCCTGTCACTCGCTGCCTAAAGGGGCTCCCTGTCACTCACTGCCTAAAGGGGCTCCCTGTCACTCACTTCCTAAAGGGGTTCCTGTCACTCGCTGCCTAAAGGGGCTCCCTGTCACTCGCTGCTTAAAGGGGCTCCCTGTCACTCGCTGCCTAAAGGGGTCCCTGTCACTCGCTGCCTAAAGGGGTCCCTGTCATTCACTGCCTAAAGGGGCTCCCTGTCACTCACTGCCTAAAGGGGCTCCATGTCACTCACTGCCTAAAGGGGTCCCTGTCACTCACTGCCTAAAGGGGGTCCCTGTCACTCGCTGTCTAAAGGGGTTCCTGTCACTCGCTGCCTAAAGGGGTCCCTGTCACTCGCTGCCTAAAGGGGTCCCTGTCACTCGCTGCCTAAAGGGGTCCCTGTCACTCGCTGCCTAAAGGGGCTCCCTGTCACTCGCTGCCTAAAGGGGCTCCCTGTCACTCGCTGCCTAAAGGGGGTCCCTGTCACTCGCTGCCTAAAGGGGCTCCCTGTCACTCACTGCCTAAAGGGGCTCCCTGTCACTCACTGCCTAAAGGGGCTCCCTGTCACTCGCTTCCTAAAGGGGTTCCTGTCACTCGCTGCCTAAAGGGGCTCCCTCTCACTCGCTGCCTAAAGAGGTCCCTGTCACTCGCTGTCTAAAGGGGTCCCTGTCACTCGCTGCCTAAAGGGGTCCCTGTCACTACCTAACCTGGGGGGTCCCTTTCACTCACTGCCTAAAGGGGTCCCTGTCACTCACTGCCTAAAGGGGTCCCTGTCACTGCCTGAAGGGGTCCCTGTCACTCACTGCCTGAAGGGGTCCCTGTCACTCTCTGCCTAAGCTGGGGGTCCCCTGTTACTTCCTAACCTAGGGGTCCCCGTCACTTCCTAACCTGGGGGTCCCCGTCACTTCCTAACCTGGTGGTCCCCAGTCACTACTTTACTGGGGGGGTCCTTGTCACTTCATGACCTGCGGGTTCCTGGCGCTACCTATACTAGGGGGAAGCATTTACTTCAACCAGCCAAGCACAGCCCAGCATCACCGCCATCCAGGTCACAGCATCACCGCCAGCCAACCAGGCCACAGCATCACCGCCAGCCAGCCTGGCCACAGCATCACACAAGGCCTTTCAGCCCGCACGTCATCCCCAATCCAGCCAAAAACAGTATTGCCAGGCACAGCAGCCAGTAGAGGAGAATTGAGAAGCCAGGTGAGAGGTGTCTACCATATTAAAGGGGCATTCTGCCTATTTATGTGAAATGCTGTCTATTTATGTGCCTCACGATTGCTGAATTCGTCTTGTTGAAGGCCTCATGATTTTTTGGGGGTCTCAAGATTGCTGAATGTCTTGTTGGGGGCCTCATGATTTGTTGGGGGCCTCATGATTGCTGAATTTGTCTTGTTGGGGGCATCATGATTGCTGAATTTGTCTTGTTGGGGGCCTGTAACGATTGTGGAATTCTCTCTGTGATCAGCGCTTGCGGAAATCCTCCACAAACGTATATTTTGAGGGAACCCAGCAAAAGGTGCAACGCACCTGTAGAGGGAAATTCCTGTCGGCAGGTGGAGCTGTGGAGTGCAGAGGAACAGCTCCTCTGCCCTACCACAGACGCCAGACAGGAATTGTACAAAGGGAAGAAACGCAGGGCAAGAAAGCCCTGAAAGAGAGAGAGATCAAAGCAACAGAGGGTATGTGTGTCCACCAATCTAGTCGCCACCCTGCGACGATGAACACACAACCATGAAGATCAAGTGAGAAGGCTGCTAACAGTGACACAAGACCGAATAAGCACAGATGAGGAATGTATGTATGTCCACCAATCTAGCCGCCAACCTGCGACGGTGGACACACAACAAAGGAAACCAAGTGAGAATGCAATTGCAAGAGAAGCGATTGCGAATGAGAATGAGCACAGGGACAGAATATATGTGTATGCCCCAATCTAGTCGCCAACCTGCGACGGTGCACACACAACAGCAGAAATGAAGTAGGAACGCAATTGCGAGAGAGGCGATTGCCAGAGGGGACACAAGGCTACAGCAAGGCAGAGCACGAGAGTAGCAAAGGCACAGCAAATATACAATGAGAAGATAAGGAAAATAACAAACGCTAACTAAACGCGAACACCGCACTCATTCACAACAGTTCACGTGTTTATGCGCGGTCTCCGCGTGTTAAGCACAACAGAGAAAAGCACGCCTAACTAACCACCGACAGACAAACATGAAACAGAGGACGCGAGCGCTTGCTTAACGGTTACCTCACCGAGCCTCCAGCAAGCGTTCGTAGCAGACAAGACAGATACACGAAAACAGGAATAAGTGAGAGATAACAGCAAGAGAGATGGAGATCAGACAGATCCACAGCACTAGGGCTAGGTGAGTGCGATCCAGGCAAGACAGATTAGATGAGATAGCTGGTAGCAACCGCTGCTCCAGCTATACTCCAAGAACAAAGATCAGAACGACTTCCTGTCGACCACCGCTGGGACAGGACAATCGCAACAGACAAACAAAACAGATATGCAATCCTAACTGCACTAGGGAACCTGCCTAGTGCAGTCCCAGGAATTACTCTAAGCTAATCTTTAAACAATGAGCAAGGCTGACACTCCAGGAGTGTTTCACAGGACTAACCCTTATGACCAGTCCAGGTCTGTGATATCACATGGTATATATAGAGCAAGCCTACAAAGGATGTGGCTAGGCAATTTGCATGACAAACGTATGCAAATTCCTCAGCAGCAGCAAGCTGCAAAACTGACAAAAGGTCTCTCTTCCAGAGACCTGCAGAATGCAGACCTGAACAGTGGTAAAAAAACTGCCTGCCTGCCTGCGCAGGCAGCTGAGTGGATCATTACAGGGCCTCAAGATTGCTGAATGTGTCTTGTTGGGAGCCTCATGATTGCTGAATTTGTCATGTTAGGAGCCTCATGATTGCTGAATGTGTCTTGTTGGGAGCTTGATGATTTGTTGGGGGCCTCATGATTGCTAAATTTGTCTTGTTGGGGCCTTTGGGAAAAGCTGAATCCTCATCCTATGAGACAATAGCATTAAACCTACTTTTTAGCTTTTTAAAACGGAAAATAAAACTGGGAGGTTCTAAAAAGAGAATACATTTTTCAGGAGTAGGATGGATGAAATTGTTTATCTTCACAGTTTATTTTCAACTTAGATTTTCATGTATGAGTTAAAACGTTTGTATGAAGTTTAAATTGCTGTTGCCACTTTGCGATAGATAAAGTGACTTTTGGGTTGCAGTTTGGGCACTCGGCCTCCAAAAGGTTCGCCACCACTGTCCTAATCTAATGTCCCACATTGCTAAGTTAATGAAAATTTGTCACCACCCATGGCCACACCCACATTCTGGTCCATGGCCGCACCCATTTTTCGGCACAACATAACCCTCGGGTTTTTCGGCGCGCACATCTTCACGCCGCACAACTTCTTCCCTGCCTTTTTGCCCCCCCCCCCCCCCCGGAAAATTTTCTGCGGACGCCCATGTTAGCAGACAACAACATCCAGAGTCCTGACTCGAATCCAATTGAGAATCTGTGGAGGGAGCTAAAGATCAAGGTGAAAGATTTGGAGCTCATTGCTAAAGATGAGTGGGCTGTGGAGACCTGCAAAAAGCTGGTCTGCAATTATAGGAAGCGTTTGATTGCTGTATTAGCAAATAAAGGCTTTTCTATTGATGAGAAGGGTATGAATAACTTTGGACTGGACAGTTTGGTTTCTGGCCAGTTGGTGGCCAGTGCGCATGTGCGGCCTTGGCCACGTGCATTCTTGTTCACCCTCCATAGTTTACACTCCCATTGCTGTCACCATACTGTGCATGCCCAGTACAAGAAATATAGTTCTGGGAATGCACAGGATGGCAGTGTCGATGTCGACAGGAGCGTGAAGCAGGACGTGCGTGGCAAGGGCCACAAAGGCGCAGTGGCCCATCAACTGGCCAGTCGCCTGAATCAAAACTGGCTCACTGCAGGGGACCGGAGGAGAGGTTTGTCCCCAGCGGGCACAGGACATCTGCAAGGGGTCAGTAAAAGCCCCAGTAAAGTGTAACTCTCCCCCCACCACCCATTTAAGGTTCTCTTTAAGGCAGCAGAGTAATTTGGGCTCTGTGAGGTGCTTGGTAATTTGGGCAACGCCATAGACTGCAATGTGGTGCCCGCCGCCCGGTGTATAATTTGATAAATCCAGAAGGTCCGCACACTCATATGTAGGCCAAGTCTGCTGTTTTATTCAAAAAACGTGACTCAATTCCATTCCATAACCAACGATTCGTTTCGGGGCCCCGAGGGGTCCCCTTTGTCAAGGTAAACACACAGAATGTACTCATATGTAGACCATTCGGTCTACATATGAGTGTGCGGACCTTCTGGATTTATCATTGACTGTTACTCAGGTCCAGCACCTCCACAGTGGTGTGCGGTTCCTCCTCGGATTCCGGTGTATAATTTGGGTGGTGGACATAGCTGGGGCCCGGATTTGAGACAAAAAGGGACAGGTAGTGCTAGGCATAGGGTTTAGAGTAGGGCTAGATTTAGGAATTTAAGGAAAGAAGAGATGGGTAGTAATAGGCGTAGGGTTTACAGTAGTGCTAGGATTAAGTAGATGGGCAGTTACAGACTTAACGAATTGCACATGTGCAGGATGCTCCTAGCCACAGGAGTGTGATGGAGGGTGCATGCGGCCAGGATCACGCATGCGCAGTAGTCTGTGACTGAGCCGCGTTGCAGACTTAACAGGACTGACAGCAGCAGCCTATGCACCTCTGAAGTCCTTTCTTATTGCATACTATACACATTTCTGAAATGCATGCAACAGCATGTTTAGTGTGAATGAGGCCTTAATTTATTAGAGGCAGAGTAATAGCAGGATAGCCAGGCAAATTGCATGGTCTAAAAGGAAATAAACATGCCAGCCTCCATCTCTCTCTCACTTACAGTTCCTATAAAACTGCGTGCACTGGCGTAACAATAGGCCCTGCTCCCTGGGGCCCGCTCTGGGCCGTTTTGTGGGGGCTGGAGGGGTGGCAGCATGAGGGGAAAGCATTGGCCACAGTCGGCGGGGAGAGGGGAAGTTCCCCCCCCTCTCCCTCACATTGGGGCTCTCCCCTCCAACTAGTTACAGTGTGGGCAGAGGGCAGATACATACCTTCCGTGCATTCCACCACATACTCCTCTCTCTAGAGGCTGACATCACTTCCGGAAGTGACGTCAGCCGCTAGATCGAGGAGTATGCGGTGGAACACACAGAAGAAGGTATGTATCTGCCCGCCGCTGCCCGCTGCCCACACTGTAACTAGCTGGAGGGGAGTGCAGAGGGGAGAGCCTTGAGGTGAGGGAGAGGGGGAGAACTTCTCTCCCCGCCGACTGTGGCCAAGGCTTTCCCCTCATGCTGCCACCCCCCCCCCCCCCAGCCCCCACAAAACGGCCACGAGCGGGCCCCAGGGAGGGGGGGGGGGGCCCGCTCTGAAATTCTGCAGGGGGGCTCGGTGGGGCCTAGTTACACCCCTGACTGTGTGCATTTTTTCTTTATAGCGCATTTGGATAACACACATGTTCTGTATTCTACATATCCAACAAAAAAGGTGGCTTTTTAAGAAAAAAAAAATAAACTACCACACCTGTGTCCAGGAACTGGGGACATGAAATATCTTCAAACTCCTAAACAAATGACTGTGTTTCCAAATCCATGCTGTCCATCCATACATCTCTGTGTAAGGACAATTCAGTCTATACAGGCCCTTTGATCTCTGCAGGATACCAGCCACAGCCGTGAAAGTTCACACCTTGACTTTAAATAGGGCCTTTCTAATGGCCCATACTCACGGGCGAGAAATGTGGCCTGTCGCCAGCACACGTGAGCGTGTGGGCGACAGGCCGGCGACAGCTTCTCGCCAGGTCCCTCCGCGTACACACGCGGAAGGGGGACCAGCGGCAAGGCGGAAGCTGTCGCTGACGTTCCTCCTCCCCCCGCCGGAAGCTCCATGTACCTACATGGAGGTTGCTGTCGCTAGTCCGCGTACTCACGCGGACTAGCGACAGTTGCGGCGGGGGGGCAGCGGCGACTGTCGCCATGCGATTGAAAGTTTCAATCGCATGGCGACATGAGCAGCGGGCGACAGTTCGGGGTGCGCGCGTGTGCGACGGCCCATACTCACGGGCGACCTGTCGCCGCAACACGCGCGCGCCGCGTGTTGAGGCGACAAAAGTCCCTCGTGAGTATGGGCCATTAGCAGGAGCCCTGAGCTGTCTCTTGTCCATCCTAATGTGTAAACATCAATATTCAGCACAGACACTTCTAGCTGTATACCAACCAAGAGATATATATCCAATTGACAAATCAACAATAATTCTACTTAAGTCTGTTGGAATCTACAGAAAGACAAAGAGAGGATCCAGGGGACGTGGGAAAAGACGTTATTCACTGCAGAACCAAAATAACTCTGTGACAAAATCTACAGAGTACACCCAGCCAACAACCCTAATAGCCCCAGCACAATTCAGCAGAGATGACAGCCACACATCTGGAGACTGTTCCCTCCTGGAGTCCTCAAACTCAGACCTCAGCTCCCAGGGTAGCCCCATCAAGGCTGTCCTCTGCAACGTCAGATCAATAAACAACAAAACAGCAATCATACATGATCTAATAGAGTCGTCTGATCTAGCCTGCCTGACTGAAACCTGGCTTTCTGAACCTGTTGGCCCCACCCTGGAGGCAGCTGTGCCAACAAACTATTCCGTGATATACTGCAACAGGAAAGAATGCAGGGGAGGAGGGGTTGCACTTTGCTTTAGATCAGCTTTGAAAATCAGACCACTTACTGTAGGTCCTACCAACTCGTTTGAATGCTTGGGGGTGCAACTTTCAGCTGAGAAAAACATTAACATATTGCTGATCTACCGCCCACCAGAAAAATACTCAGACTTCCTTGAGGAACTTGTAGACCTCCTGTGCAACCTAACACTGGAACACCCCAGATGGATTGTTCTTGGAGATTTCAATACATGGGTGGACGACTCCTCTTCACAATTTGTAAAAGAGCTACCTCGTACCTTACATGAACTGGGCTTCCTCCAATCAATCAGCTCTGCTACTCACAGGAAAGGTCACACTCTGGACCTTATATTCCATACTGGGCTGTCAATAGCCAATGTGGAAATTAATCCTGTTGCCTGGTCAGACCATCACACTATCCACTTCTCCCTCTCAATACCAGCCGTCAAACACCAGGTCAAGAATCAAATAAAATATCGCCGCTTAAAAGGGCTAACACCTCAACATATCCGAGATAACCTTAGCTTTGATGAATTGACTGACTCCAGCTTGGACCCTGATACTCTGGTGTTTAAATACAACAAATGTGTGTCCTCCGCCTTTGAGACCATTGCTCCTCTGCGCACCAAATATCTTACTCCACACCATCATGCACAGTGGTTTGATAACGCTATAAAAGAGCTGAAAAGACAAGGCCGAAAACTTGAGAGGCTGTGTCGCAAATCTCAGTCCCCAGAAGACAAAGATGCCTTAATCTTCCACTTGAAGAGCTACCAAAAGGTAATCACGGGAAAAAAATCATCCTTTCTATCACAAGAGATTGCAAATGCAGTTAACAAACCAGTCCAACTGTTCCGCACAGTGGAAAAACTCTGCAACCCAGCATGTCAAAAACTTAATATCGAGTCTTCAAAGGACCTCTGAGACCAATTTGCCCATTTCTTCACAGACAAAGTCTCCGCTATAAGGTCCGCCATCCAACTTACAGCATCTGAGCCTAATATAGCGCCGAAGACCATTAGCAGAGACAACGTAACACCTTGGTCAAACTTCAAAGAAATTGATGAAGAAGTCACATCAAGCATCCTCCTTCACGTCCGCCTAACTACCTGTGACCTGGATCCTGGCCCAACACAGTTCATGTTGAACTGCCCCGACCTGTTCGTACCGGTATTCCTCAAAATTGTTAACTGTTCCTTACAATCAGGGATATTTCCTGCTTTACTGAAGGAAGCAATCATCAGGCCTCTCCTCAAAAAACCCTCCCTGGACCCAGATGCAATGACCAGCTACAGACCTGTCTCTAACCTCCCCTTTCTGGGCAAGCTAATTGAAAAAGCTGTATACCTCCAGCTAGAAGCCAGAATCCTACAAAATAACAGTTATGACCCATTCCAGTCTGGCTTCAGGAAACACCACAGCACTGAAACTGCCCTCATCCAAATATGCAACCACCTGCTCATGGCAAGAGACAGAGCAGAGTGCTCGATCCTCATACTGCTAGACCTTTCTGCAGCCTTTGACACAGTTGACCATGACATCTTGATAAACAGGCTACAGGAATACTGCGGCATTGATGGCATAGTACTTCAGTGGTTCCAATCCTTCTTGAGTGGCAGAACCCACAAAGTGTCTATGGGGCCCTTCCTGTCCACCCCTGTAACACTTAAGTATGGGGTGCCCCAGGGCTCAATCCTCTCTCCCCTGCTTTTCACGATTTACATGCTACCATTGGGAAAACTAATCCAAAAATATGGCCTGACATACCACTGCTACGCAGACGACACCCAACTATATCTTTCCTTCAAGCCTGGTGTGACAGACCCAACTCTAACTATAAACGCCTGCTTACGTGAACTACAGCAATGGATGAATGACAACTGGCTGAAACTAAATGCAGACAAAACTGAAGTCCTTCTGATTGGAGGGCAGAGCATGATAACAAAACAACTTAACTTGCAGTCTTCACCACTGGGAATAGGAGGCACGGATCTACGCAGCTCTGATCATGTGCGTAGCCTGGGAGTTCTAATTGATGGGGATTTAAACTTCAGAACTCAAATCTCTGCGGTGGTGAAATCATCCTATTTTCACCTGAAGAACATTGCAAAAATCAAGCACCTCATACCCCCAGAAGATCTGCCAACCTTAGTCCACGCCTTCATCACATCCCGACTGGACTACTGCAATGCTCTCTACACTGGCCTTCCAAAAAAGGTCTTGTACCGCCTACAGCTGATACAGAATACTGCTGCCAGACTGCTAACCAACCAACCCCGTCACTGCCACATAATGCCAGTCCTGCATTCCCTTCACTGGCTACCTATAGAATGGAGGGTCCTATTTAAGATCGGCCTACTGACATTTAAATCCCTGAATAATCTAGGCCCTGGATACTTGAAAGATATGTTACAGCTGCGTAGCAATCCCCGCACTCTCAGATCCACAGGTTCTAATAATCTAGTCATACCCAGAGTCCACTTGGAAACTTTTGGTCCCAGAGCCTTCTGTCATGCTGCCCCTATGTTTTGGAACTCCTTACCTCAACAGATCAGGACAGCCCCATCCCTGGATGTGTTTAAATCCAGACTGAAAACCCACCTGTTCAGTCTGGCATTTGCAGAAATATAACTTTTGTTGTGTGAATACTTCATCCTACTAACTACTGAATCTGAGAGAGCCTAAGCGCTTTGAGTCCTATGGGAGAAAAGTGCTATAGAAATGTTATTGTATTGTATTGTATTGTATGAAATACTGTACAGAAACAGCCTTATTATCTAACTGTAATCTCGAAAAACAAAAGTTATTTTTACACAAAAAATAGTTATTGGTTTTTTTTCCTGTGCTCTAAGGTAAACTATATTAAACCAAATGCTAACTACCTGGCAACATTTTTGTTGCAGTTTGTAAAAATGTTTTTTTTTTCTGCTAAGCCTTTGCAGGTACTTTTTGCTGGAGAAGCAACAGAGAGAAGATTCCATTCTACAACCCATGGAGCCCTGATGTCTGGCCGCAGGGAGGCACAGCGTTTAATTGACAGATATCCACACATTGCAGCTGCTGTCACCAAAGCCAAGATGTAAAGTCATCCAGGCACAATCCACATGTCCAGAGGTGTCTGCTTGCTTTACTGTATAGCCATGTGTGTTTAGGTTATCTGAGCATGCAAGTTTAATACTATGGATGGATAGATGAAGGAGAAGAAAACATGGCTAAATGATTCTTGGTTCCCACTTATCTCTTCCAGAAGACATTGTCAGATTTGTCAGACTGGCCTTGAAGACAAGTGAAATTGTCCTCTGTTCTCATAGACATGAGACTGTCACCGGATCCAGCCCATCATTATCTGTAATCAGCTTTATACACTTTTGGCTCAGCCATTTACTGATGTGTCCAAATGGTTGCAATTTTAACTTTTGTAAGAAAATGCACCTTACAATATTACATTTCAATTAAAAGATTATACCACTGTTATCCTGCTATATTTGTTTTCAAGTAACTTACTTAAATGCATTTAGAAAGGCCACAACCCATTAAATCAAACTTGAAGTGAGAGGGATATGGCGCTGCCACGTACATGCAAAAAGGGCGTCTGGAAAAAAGGGCGCGGGATATAGACGAAATGATACGTTTTTTTATCTGAAACAATATTTTTCGTTTCCATATTATAAATGAAAATCAAGTGCTAAATATGTTGAATTAACGGTAATGAAATGGCAAAATATCATCTATAACACAAAAAAACAATATTTACACTTGTATTAAGCAAAGTAATACAATTGTAGATATTCTAGGTATTTTACTGCAACTATACCTAACTGCACTCTCACACAGAACTCTCCCTATACCTATCCCTGACCCCTAGACCCCCTTGGTGGTAATAAGCAAAGTTTAATAAATTGTATATATTACAAATATTGTACTGGAACTATACCTAACCCTACTCTCACACAGAACCATCCCTGTACCTATCCCTAACTCCTAGACCCTCTTGGTGGTGCCTAACCCTAAAACACCCCTGGTGGTGCCTAACCCTAAACCCCCCTGGTGGTGCCTAAACCTAATCACCCCCCTGGTGGTGCCCTAACCACCCCCGGTGGCGCCTAACCCTAACCATCTCTCTGGTGGTGCCTAACCCTAACCACCCACCTGGTGGTGCCTAACCCTAATCACCCCCAGGCGGTGCCTATATCCCTAACCACCCCCGGTGGCGCCTAACCCTAACCACCCACCTGGTAGTGCCTAACCCTAACCACGCCCCTGGTGGTGCCTAACCACCCCACTGGTGGTGCTTAAACATAACCATCCCCCTGGTGGTGCCTAACCCTAACCACCCCCCAGATGTGTATTATTATTATTATTATTATTATTATTGATTTATAAAACATATTCCATTGCACTGTATAAAGTAGAGCCTGACGGCCGTTTTGCGTCGGTGCACCTCTATGGAGGCTACGACGCTAGTAAGAAAACAAACATGGGGTACATAATGATACAGACAATGGTATACATCAAATATGGACACTGGTACAAAATACAGAATTAGTAATTACAATGACAAATGTAACATGATGGATAAAATGTATAACAGAGTGCAAGCTACGAAATGAATAACAAATTGCAAGACACAAATGGGTGAGCGAGCCCTGCCCTTGCGAGTTTACAATTTGACTGAAGTCTGACTAGATTAGCTGCATGCTTATTTCAGTTGTGTGAGTCAGCACTACTGATGCGAGAAAGATCAGCAGGATACCAGGAGACTGGTATTGTTTAAAGGTAAACAAATAAAGCTGTCTCCATATCTCTCACTTAAGTTGTCTTTTAAAGCAATCCTAAAGTGAGTCTTAAAACAAAAGTTTGATACTTTACTTGGTAGTGGGAAGCCTCTTGATAGTCCACAGGTTTCCCAGGTCCTTTTACATGCCCCCAATCAAGCGCTGGGTCTTACTATACATTTCTACTGGCCCGGGAGTGTGGCTGTGGAGGAGCACAACTGCACTGGGCATGCATGTGTACAATCCATGCATGGCCAAAAGAAGGGCATAGGCGAACCCTACTCACGCATGCCCAATGCAGTAGTGCTCATCCATGGCCACGCTCATGGGCAGAAGATAAAGAGGGACCCAGTGCTGGATCAGTGGTATGTAGAAGGAAGCCTCTGGACCATACAACGGCTTCCTCCTACTGAGACACTGTAAGTATCATACTTTTATTTTTAAATATACTTCAGGATTGCTTTAATGCATATCACAAGGTGTCAATCTGATTGGGTAACTCTAAATTGTGGAAGTTTGCAGCAATAAGCTTTTGAAATTAGGTAACTTAAGTGGGAAATGCTTACCACGTACTTTAAAAAAGTGTGGGATAAGTTCAAGGAACAATATCAATACTGTTCGGACTAGCAGAGACAAAAAACACAGGGACAGCGGGAGCCCATTATCGTGTATTAACGTCACAATATCTGGTCGAGTATAGATAATAATATACTCACAATTGTGGGTTGCTTTTGAAGGCAACCACTATCAGTGCATGTCTGTGGAGAAGAATGTCTCCACTCGGCCTTGTAGGTCACTGCTCCTGAAAAAATACACCCTATATATTTATAGCAGCGCAGACCCTACCAAGTAGGGTACAGTTCTAGCAATTAACACTGTAGGAGGCGCCCATAGATTTATAAGCATTAATATAAATTCCAGTTTTCTAAGGTAAGAGTATTGGGTCTTATCTGATATAAAGACTCATAGACAGAGATAAAGGTTAGCTATTTATTTTGCACTTGGATAACGCTTTTCCCGACCATACAGTCGCTTCGTCAGGTCAAATATCGTGCAGTAAAGCTGAAAAAGACTATTTGCTTATTGACAGCCCAAGCATGGCCCATTTTTACCATCTTCCAAAAATCCATAAGTCTATTACGAATCCACCTGGTCGACCAATTATAGCAGGAATAAATTCTCTATCCTTACATCTGTCTGAACTAATAGATCTACACTTGAAACCACATGTACAGGAACTACCATCTTTCCTTAGAGACTCAACACAACTTCTCCTGGAACTTGAAAAAATTACTTGGAAACCCACATATAGATGGCTAACCCTTGACGTAGTCTCACTTTATTCTAATATACATCACCATGTAGACCTGAGAGCAATCTGGTATTTCTTAAATATAGATGACAGTATGCCTATGAAACAGAAACTTTTTCTCTTGAAAGCTACACAGTTCTCTCTAACGCACAACTTCTTTAAATGTTTGTAAACTACATATTTACAAAGAAGAGGCACTGCAATGGGAGCAAACTTTGCCCCAAATTATGCAAATTTAACTATGGGACTGTTGGAAAGTATCCTCTTTGGGCCCTAATAACCCTAATATCAATATCAATACTGTGTACATTATTTTGTAGAATAGTGATCTGGAAGATTCCTTAAAGCAAAGCTCTACTTTTACTAAAAATCGCTGCAAGCATATTAGTGCGCCACAAGTCCTTTTGTATTTTATTTTAAACAAAAAGAAACAAATATGAATAGAAAACAAGTAGCCATTTCTATAAAACAAGTCTTCAAATTATCACTGATGCAAATGACGCCCCATATCACCAAATAACATAGATACGATATTGTTTTAGATATTTATAGGTAAAATATAAAGATAATTCTATTTAATAATTTCTATTTAATCCCTTGAGGCCTCATAGTTAATATCCAATTAGTCCCAATTTTTTTTTTTTTGAGAAATGTGCAGAGGTGTCATTAACCATGGACATTAACTATTCCATAAGTTTAACAGGTTTTATATGCTGTGTTACATCCTCCAGCATGGGGAGTTCTTTCCACTTCCATTTAGCCGTTTGTAATTTTCATGTTTTTAAAATGTATCTTACTATTTCAGTTTGCAGCTAGCTATGAATTTTCAAAAGTAACTTAAGCTGATATTGCAGAGTTTTTTAAATCCTGGAATCTGTACTCTGCTGAGTAATCAGCTGCACTTAGCTGGAGGTTGTTATTCATTGCCCACACCTGAAAAAATCTATTGAGATGGGCAGCATGCTTGCGCACTCACAAATTACAGTCTCCTTTAGGGATGTTGTGGAATAACTGGGTTTTGCATGCACGTTTTCCATGCTTATATGCAATCAACCTGAAATATAATTCGCTATTAATTATTGCAGTCTTTAGAACTGAGGTGAAGAGATTGCCTTTTCACAGGATCAGTGGAAATTTACTTTTTACTAGCCCTTCAAAAAATACCTCTTTTTACTTGCCAGTTTTCTTAAGTAATAAGATCATAGCCAGGGCCGGATTTACAACTCAGGAGCTTGTAGGCACAGGCGTCCTGATGCCCTAAACTCCGCCCCTCAACACAGGCCACACCCCTAAGCAAAATATTCTGAACTCTAATCCCTGCATCATGCCACTGTTCTTAGGACCTTACACTCCAATCACTGTCTATGTCACTTAGGATGACATGAGATGTGAATGATTAAAGTGTAAGATCCTAAAGACAGTGTCATGACACAGGGATTAGAGTTCAGAATATTTTTTTAAAGCCTAAATTGTATGGCAGTTGCAGGCAGCATTTTTTACACCACACGGTGTGTTTACTAAAATCAAAACACAAGCAGGAAATGGAGAGGTCCAATCTTGACTGTATATGGGAATTTGCATGAGGACTGAAAAATCCAAATAAATTAATGCAGTAGAGTAACTTTGCAATGCTCATAGCACACAAACCTGTACAGTATGCACTCAGTCTAACAGCTAAATGTGATTTGGGAAAACGTAAATACACACACATACTCTCAGTAATATGCATTCTGCTTTACCACACTGTTCTTTATTACTCATTACTTATAAGTGATGTGCATCTGCCACCTACACGGCCCTCTTGCAGAAAAGCTATAATTTTGTGACAGCATCTTTTTCCCCATGCATCCTTATAACACTTCAATCTCCACGTGTACTGATTCCAATCCATTCCAGTTCATGTTAACTTATCAAGAATTTCATGTGCCACTGCACTTGTTTTCCCCAGGTGTTGGTGTGCCCTGCTAATCTGCGAGTGCATATACCTATTGTCCCCAGGCGCTGCTCTGCTCTCCTTCCTTCCTCATATCATGATTTTTCTATCAGCAGATGTATGGTGTGCAGGCAGCGGCACTCACCCTCCGAACCACCGCTCAGTGCTCAGCATTTTACCGGCAGTGTTCCTCTGTATTGTAAAGGTCCTCATTTGATGACCTCATCAAGCAAGGACCCTTAAAGATACAATACAGAAGAATGCCACCAGGTTCATGCTGAGAAGTGGATTGGAGGGTGAGCGCTGCTGCCTTCACAGTGCACGCATACCATACATACAGACAGCATGATGATCGGAAGAAGGGAGAGGAATAGAGCGGCAGCTGGAGTCAACAGGTATATCGGCACTGGCAGATGAGCGCCTGGGGACAAGTACATGACAGGGAAGGAGCACAGCAGCAGCTACTCTGTATCGGGAGGGAGGAGGAGGGGGAGAGGAGCCGCCTATCCCATAATAAGGCGCCTGTAGGCATGTGCCTACAGTGCCTTATGGTAAATCTGGCCCTAATCATAGCTGAAACGCAGCATTCCCAGGGCAGATGTATTTATACCACCAAAATCCCCGGGGCAATAGCTCTGCCTCTTCTGGAGTCAAACTTCACCCATCTCCGCCTCTCCCTGACCCTCTCAGTCTTCTTTCACTGAGAGGGCGGGGAGAGGCGGAGATTGACTCCAGCAGAGGCAGAGCTACAGCGCAAAACTCTGCCTCCCCCGGGCACCAAAATCCATGACCTGTAAAGTCATGGAATTTTGAATGCAACTTTCACATAACTGAAGAGAAAGACCAGCTTTCCCCCCCCCATCAAATGATCATTTCTGAAGTGTCCTTATAAAAAAAAAGGTATTAATACCCGGTTCACACTTGCAATTGAGTGGCAAACGGATCCTTGAAAATGGATTTGATCACCGGTCGATTGGATCCGTTTTCACTCCGTTGCCACTCTGTTTCCGTTCAGCTGCTTCCATTCCGTTTCCACTCAGCTGCTTTAGTATGCACTATAAAATGGAAGCAGGAAATTTGGCCCGTTATTTGTAACCGTATTTAGCACTGTAGGTGGTGCTGGCGCCCAAATTTCCACCTATTACCGATATTTAAATTACCAGTAACAATATTTGAATATTTGAATTGAACAATTATTGTTTTTGCTATTTTTGTTTGCACAATATTGGTGTGGGCTATTGTGGGGTCATTAAAGGTAGTTCGGGGGGTGGGGGTGGTTAAGGTTAGGCATGCGGGGGATGGTTAGCTGTTAGGGGGTGGTTTAGGTTAACCATGGGGAGGGATAAGGTTAAGCATTGGTAGTGGGAGGGTTCATTGTGAGAATAGGGTTAAGTTTAGCTGTAGTAAAATATCTGTATTTATTACCGATATTTTAATATCATTTTTCCACTGTAATAGCAGAATATTGGTAAATTAACCGATATTCTACTGATGGCTTTTCTGGGTGCCCAAATTTGCAGCTGTCCTTTTTTGATATATGCCTATAAAATCCCAGCCAGGTTAACATCTGCAAGGAGTTTGTATGTTCTCCCCGTATCTGCGTGGGTTTCCTCCGGGTACTCCGGTTTCCTCCCACATCCCAAAAACATACAGATATGTTAATTGGCTTCCCCCTAAAATTGCCCCTAGACTACAATACATACACCACACAGTATAGACATAGGACTATAGTAGGGATTAGATTGTGCGCCCCTCAGAGGGACAGTTAAAGGGACACTTAAGTCAAACAAAAAAAATGAGTTTTACTCACCTAGGGCTTCCAATAGCCCCCTGCAGCTGTCCGGTACCCTCGCCGTCTCCCTCCGATCCTCCTGGCCCCGCCGGCAGCCACTTCCTGTTTCGGTGACAGGAGCTGACAGGCTGGGAACGCGAGTGATTCTTCGCGTTCCCAGACACATTAGCACCCTCTATGCTGCTGTATGGTATATGATATATGCTATAGCAGCATAGATGGTGCTATTGTGGCCAGGAACGCGAAGAATCACTCGCGTCCCCAGCCTGTCAGCTCCTGTCACCGAAACAGGAAGTGGCTGCCGGCGGGGCCAGGAGGATCAGAGGGAGACGGCGAGGGTTCCGGACAGCTGGAGGGGGCTATTGGAAGCCCCAGGTGAGTAAAACTCATTTTTTTTGTTTGACTTAAGTGTCCCTTTAAGTGACAAAACAATATAATTTGTACAGCGCAGCGGAAGATGTCGGCGCTATATAAATACTAAATAATAATAATAATAAAATACAAATTCTTGAACTTTAATCTAGAGGAAAGAAAAAAACCACAAAGGTAACGATTCTTCCTGGCTGGATGTAAAGTATCACAATCCTATGGATAAGAAAAGCACACAAGTGCTTGTTGTTTTTGCTTCTCCCCACATTTTCCATGCCATTCCTCGCCACATCTTGTTTTTACATGCCTTTTTCTTTTTTTTTTCTGGCTTTTCATTTCCACTCAATCTCTTCCACACACATTTTGTTTCTCGGTGCTTTTTCACATTGCATTCATTTTGTTTTCCTCCTTTCTTGATTGGATATCTATTCTTTCCATTTTGATTCATGCACCACATGTTTTATCTTTTTTTCCTTCTCTTTTACCTTTAACTAGTGTAGGTTTAATTGCCTGGGTCTCTATAGTTATATAATTTTGACTATCCAATGATGCATGCCTAGACAAAGGGGTCCAAGAGACTTTGAATAGATGGCCCTATTCCTCATGCCAGGGCCGGATTACCGACCAGGCAACAAAAGCAGTCGCTTGGGGACCCATTCTGAGTCAAAGGGGCCCCATCAGCACATAAACCAGCCCTCGCCTGTCAGCGGTGGCTGGATGGTATAAAGGTATAATGGTTAAAGGGACTCTGAGCAGTACAGTAACTATGGAAATGCATATGCATATCATTCTAAAGCTCTCTTTCTCCTCTTTCCAATGATGTATAAACCGCCGCCCTATGCCTTTTAGTTTTCGCTATTTTCGCGATCGAAATCGCGGCCACAGCAATTTCGATCGCGAAAACAGCGAAAACTAAAAGAAGTAGGGTGGCAGTTTATCTATCATTGGAAAGAGGAGAAAAAGAACTTCAAATTGATATGCATCTTTCCATAGTTAAATTGTATTACACAGGACAACTTTTCTCCAAAGTCGGCAGCTTGATTCAGCACAATGCAATGACATATAAGGAACCCAGGGGGATATAATTACAAACATCATGCTGGTAGGTGTGAGGATGTAATTAATTAGTTGTGGGTATGCTTAAAGGCATACCCACAGGCACTGCTCGGAGTCCCTTTAAGGGCTCTGACACAGGAGACCAGGGTTCGAATGTCGGCTCTGCCTGTTCAGTAGTTCAGTAAGCCAGCACCTATTCAATAGGAGACTTTAGGCAAGTCTCTCTAACACTGCTACTGCCTATAGGGCCCGTCCTAGTGGCTGCAGCTCTGGCGCTTTGAGTCCGCCAAGAGAAAAGCGCGATATAAATGTTATTTGTCTTGTCTTGTCAAATGATGCCGTGCGCTGCTCATTGTCTTCAGAGCCAGGCTCTCCTCCTAGGTCCCCCTCCTGCTACTGTGCACTCTGCCGCTGCCCATTCCTCCCTCCCTTCCCACAGAGAACCACAGCTGCAGCAAGAATGATAGCAGCAGATGGCAAACGCTCACTCACCTATCCATGATCCAAGCGATAGAGATCCCGTCATTTGAAACCCATCTGTCTCTTCTACAGTGCAGCCGCTTGCTCTGAACTTCCTGATTCTCAGATCAGACAGGAAGTAGTAATAGTAGTAGTAACAGAGCGGCAGCACTCTAGAGGAGACAGATGGGCTCCGGATGACGGGACCTCTATTGCTTGGATCGCAATAGGTTAATGTGAGTCATCTGGTGCTGTCATTCTCCCCCGCTGCGGCTGCCTTCTCTGCTGGACTATCGTATTCACTGGGATGGAGGTTGCATGGTTGGTGGCTGTCTAGTTTGGGAGGAAATCGGTTGTTCGGTGGTGGGGGTGGTTATGTAATTCTGTCTGGTGAACGGCTTCCGGTTTGGCGGTGTCCAGAGCTTTCTGCTATTGCCAGGCTGGAAAAGCAGGGGGAAAGTGCTGCTGCTGTGATATCTGGCGCTCTCTTCACAGGGGTGCCCCAGCCCCTGAGTGCAAATGTCCCAGCCATTCATCTCTCACTCTGCATTTTGCAGCTGCTATTCCCTGCATTGTGCACCCACAGAGGAAAACAGGCTGTTGCCCATAGCAACTAGTAGCTCGGCTGCCCCGGTGTGTGCGGCATGTTGCTGTGCAGCTGCAACTTCTGATTCTATTACGACATGATGGGGGGCCCAAATCAGTTACTTTGCTTAGGGCCCCATTTAGCCTTAATCCGGCTCTGCCTCATGTGGAATTAAATTGGTGGATTGCTGCATTGTGCCATACACCAGGAACGTATCCCTCACGGGCTCATCACTACCTTTCCAAACAGCTAGTAGTTATAGTCCTCTTGCCCTTTGTATAGACCTAACAACAAAAAGCATATCTGCCAAGATTTTAAATTGCCCCTGTATTTATACATGTCAACTAGATAAACTATGCCCTCACTTTTTGTAACGATCGGTGTAACACAGAGAGGGTCTGATTACCTGTGATCTGCAGTATCACCGAGAATACAGATAATATACAGTTTTTCCCTAGACTGAGGTGTGAAGTCCTTGATCATCAACACCCAGGAACTGGTCTAGATAATAACACAGATAATATCACAGATACTGACAAGGTCTGAGTGCTACCACGTAGTGATCGCAACGCCAGACACCAGAGAAATGACCAGCACCCAGTATATATACACAAGCGCTCTCCAGCGCCTCCCCTAAGTGCTGGACCAATGAAACCTGATAGAATTGTCAGCTGATCGGCTAGATCAGCTGACACCCTTCTGACTGTCATAAAGGCTCTGCCTCTCAGCGCGCGCGTGCGTCCTTCTGAACCTGTGTCGACTATCAGTCCCAGCCACACCAGACATGTGTTGTAATGCATCTGCTGGTTTGAATGCGGGGCCAGCCGCACCGCTGTCAGAGCATGCGGCGGTTTCCCCGCGTTCAGCCATACTGCTAGTGGTAGGCCCATGCGTGCAAACCACCGCGTCGGACGCGGAATCCGCCGCCTTGTTCACTGGGCATGCGGCGGTTTCTCCGCGCTCCGTCAGGCTAGTGGATGCAGGCCCATGCGCGCAAGCTGCCATGTTGAACGCGGAATCAGCCGCCTTACTCTGAGTACTTGCGGCGGCTTTTCCGCGTTTTCTCATAGTACCCCCCCCTGAGGAGTGGACTCCGGACAGCTCTTACCCGGTTTCTCAGGATATAAAGCGTGGAATTCCCTCCTTAATTTATCCGCATGCATGCGACACCCAGGTACCCATGTTCTCTCCTCAATACCATACCCTTTCCAGTGAACTAGATACTGCACTGAGTTCTGTACAACACGTGAGTCTAAAATCTTTTCTACTTCGTACTCAGGTTGGTCATCTACCATCACAGGAGGAGGAGGAGTGGAACCTACATGAACTGCTGGCTTAAGCAGGGACACATGAAAGGATCTTACACCACGCATGCTGGCAGGGAGATCAATGGCATAAGTAACATTGTTGATCTTCCTGGTTACTGGAAAAGGGCTCACAAATCTGGGTCCTAACTTGGGCAAGGGCTGTTTCAGGGTCAAATGACGCGTGGACACCCAGACCAAGTCTCCTGGCCGGAACTTCCACTCTAAGGAGCGTTTCTTGTCAGCTTGACCTTTCTGACTTTGAAAAGCCCTCTCCAAATTATTTTTCACGATCCCCCAAATGTTCTTAAAAGACTTTTGCCAAGCCTCCAAAGCTGGAGGCTTTTCAAATTATTGTACGCAAATTCTGCAAACGGCAAGAACTTGACCCAATCATTTTGCGCATCCGCAACATAACACCTCAGAAACTGTTCCAATGACTGATTAATTCTCTCAGTCTGACCATTGGTCTGTGGGTGGTAGCCCGACGAAAATGACAGTTCCATGCCCATTTGATGACAAAATGTCCTCCACAATTTAGAAACAAATTGGACTCCCCGATCTGACACAATGTTTTCCGGAATGCAATGTAGCCGGAAAATGTGGATGATGAAAAGATCGGCCAACTCCTGGGCCGAGGGGAGTCCTTTCAGGGGCACAAAATGGGCCATTTTACTGAAACGGTCGACTACCACCCAAATGACCGACATGCCCTCAGACCTCGGAAGCTCACCCACAAAATCCATGGACAAATGGGTCCATGGTTCACTCGGGGTGGGCAAAGGCTGCAACGTTCCCACAGGTGCCAGACGGGAGGGTTTGCTTTTTGCACATACTGCACACTCTCTAACAAACTCCTTGCAGTCAGTTGCCAATAAAGGCCACCAAGCACACCTAGGATGTCCAGCATTTTTTGTGGGAGTGGAACATCTGCAATATCTGGAGACGAAATGGCAGTGGTACAAACATCACCCCTTCAGGCTTTCATTCAGGGACATCCTGCTGGAAGGGACTTAAAGTCTCCATCCAGTTTTTCTAGGTCTCTGTGGCTGCCAACACTACTTTCTGTGGGATAATAGTCTCTGGGTCTGGGGGCTGTGCGGTCTCTGGCTCAAAGCATCTGGACAAAGCATCCGCTTAAATGTTTTTACTACCCGGAGTGTACGTAATTACAAATCTGAATCTCGAGAAAAACAGTGACCACCGAGCCTGACGGGGACTCAATCTCTTAGCCCCCTCAATGTATTCCAAATTTTTGTGATCAGTGTAAACGGTAATCGTATGTTCTGCTCCTTCTAGCCAATGACCCATTCTTCGAAGGCCAATTTAATGGCTAGGAGCTCCCTGTTGCCTATATCGTAGCTTTTCTCTGCTGGTGAAAACCTACGAGAGAAATAGGCACACGGGTGTAATCTTCCCTGCAACCCAGAATGCTGAGACAGCACAGCCCCTACCCCGACCTCCGAGGCGTCCACCTCCAGAATAAAGGGATAGGAGGTGTCAACGTGTCTCAAAATGGGTGCAGAGCAAAACAATTCTTTCAAAGTGGAGATAGCAGCCAGAGCTTCGGGGGACCAGTGGTTGGTATCTGCCCCTTTCTTTGTGAGACTGGTGAGGGGTGCTATGACTGTGGAGTACCCCTTCATGAACCTTCTATAGTAATTAGCGAATCCTAAAAATCTCTGGAGAGATTTTAGTCCCACTGGCTGAGGCTATTCCAGGACAGCAGAGACTTTGGCAGGATCCATAGAAAGGCCCGAGGTGGAAATTATGTACCCCAGAAAAGTGACAGATGTTACCTCAAAAATTCATTTCTCCAATTTAGCATAAAGCATGTTCTGTCTTAACTTGTGCAGCACAAATTTGACATGAGCCCTGTGCTCAGAGAGGTTATCTGAGAAGATTAGTATATCATCCAGATATACCAGGACAAATTTACCCAACACCTCCCTGAATACTTCATTAATGAGTTCCTGAAAGACGGCCGGGGCGTTACACAACCCGAAGGGCATCACCAGGTACTCGTAATGCCCATCGGGTGTGTTAAAGGCCGTCTTCCACTCATCGCCCTCTCTGATCCGCACCAGGTTGTATGCATCCCGCAAATCCAACTTCGAGAAAATCTTAGCATTGGTGACCTGAGTGAATAAATCGTCTATCAAAGACAATGGATAGCGATTTTTTACTGTGATTTTATTCAGGCCCCGGTAATCAATGCATGGCCAAAGGCCTCCGTCTTTTTTCTTTACAAAAAAGAAACCTGCTCCGGCAGGCGACCGGGAAAGGCGAATGAAACCCTTAGCTAAGTTTTCACGGATGTACTCTTGCATGGCCACTTTTTCAGGCCCAGACAAATTGTAGAGATGACCTCTAGGGGCATACAACCAGATCAGAGATCGATGGGGCAATCGAAGGGGCGATGTGGGGGTAGTTTATCTGCAGCTTTGGGACAAAACACATCTGAAAATTCAGAATATTGTTCCGGTACTCCCTCCACATGAATCCTGGTCTGACCCAAGGTCACCCTCACTAAACAATGATGGAAGCAATGGGCTGACCAGCTTGTTAGCTGACCAGTGGCCCAATTAATCTGAGGGGAGTGAAGGTGTAACCAAGGCATGCCAAGGATGATAGTGGAGGTTGTCATGTGTAACACAAAAAAATGCAACTTCTCCCAATGCAACTTCTCCCTATGCAGCACCCCTATAGTGACTCCCACCTCTGGTGTCTGAGAGACGGTTACGTTGCAGGGGGGAATCATCCACTGCCGTAACTTGGATAGGTGGTGTTACCGGGGTGAGCGGAATACCTAATTTCTTAGCAAATTCGTAATCCATGAAATTAGCCGCTGAGCCCGAATCAACGAAGGCCTCAGTGACTTCAGATTTATCTTCCCATGTAATCGTACAAGGAAGAAGCAACCTTTTATCGTCTAGGGGTAAAAGTTGTACGCCTAGGGTATTACCCCCAACTACTCCTAGGCAGTAGCGTTTCCTGATTTCTTAGGGCAATTCTGTACTCTATGACCCCCTCTGCACAATAAAGACATAACTGCTCTGAAATCCTGCGTCTCCGCTCCACTTGAGACAACTTTGACCGGCCAATCTGCATTGGCTCGGGTGGAGGTGAAACGGGAGGAGGTGGAGTCACAGGAGGCGCAGCGTAGGACACCATCCTTACATGGTTTCTACCCCAGGTCTGTCTCTGATAGCGTAGCCTACGGTCGATCCTGATGGCCGATGAAATGGCCTCATCAATGGTCTTAGGTTCAGGCTGACTTAACATAAGATCAGAGACCTCATCTGACAACCCTGATAAGAAACAATCTAACAGGGCAAAGGTGCCCCACCTGGCTGATACTGACCACCTTCTGAATTCAGCAGCATACTCCTCGACCGGACTCTTGCCTTGACGTAACAACTTGAGCTTCCGCTCAGAAGTCGAGGCAATGTCTGGATCGTCGTAAATTATTGCAATGGCTTTAAAAAATTCATCTACAGAGGTTAGGGCTAAGTCTCCAGCGGGTAGACTGTACGCCCAGGTCTGAGAATCGCCTGATAACAAAGTCTTAATAAATGTGACCCTTTGGGCCATAGTTCCTGAAGATCTAGGTCTCAACTCAAAGTATGATAACACTGTACTCCTAAAATTTCGGAAATCAGATCTGTGACCAGAAAATTTTTCAGGTACAGGCATACGTATGTCTGTGCTAGGAGGACATCGCACTTCATCCACAGCCGTCTGGAAGGTTTGTAAAGACCCAGACAAAGCGTCAATTAACGCCCGGTGATTACCCAGCACTTAGTTGATGGTATCCACCGAAGTGGTAAGTGCGCCCAGACGGTCGGTGTGTGCGTCCATTTGCATTTTTGGTCTGGCGTTCTGTAATGATCGGTGTAACACAGAGAGGGTCTGATTACCGGTGATCTGCAGTATCACAGAGAATACAGATAATATACAGTTGTTCCCTAGACTGAGGTGTGAGGTCCTTGATCATCAACACCCAGGAACTGGTCTAGATAATAACACAGATAATATCACAGATACTGACAAGGTCTGAGTGCTACCACGTAGTGATCGCAACGCCAGACACCAGAGAAATGACCAGCACCCAGTATATATACACACAAGCGCTCTCCAGCGCCTCCCCTAAGTGCTGGACCAATGAAACCTGATAGAATTGTCAGCTGATTGGCTAGATCAGCTGACACCCTTCTGACTGTCATAAAGGCTCTGCCTCTCAGCGCACGCGTCCTTCTGAACCTGTGTGGACTATCAGTCCCAGCCACACCAGACATGTGTTGTAATGCATCTGCTGGTTTGAACGCGGGGCCAGCTGCACCGCTGTCAGAGCATGCGGCGGTTTCCCTGCGTTCAGCCATACTGCTAGTTGTAGGCCCATGCGTGCAAACCGCCGCGTCGGACGCGGAATCCGCCGCCTTGTTCACTGGGCATGCGGCGGTTTCTCCGCGCTTCGTCAGGCTAGTGGATGCAGGCCCATGCGCGCAAGCTGCCATGTTGAACGCGGAATCAGCCGCCTTACTCTGAGTACTTGCGGCGGCTTTTCCGCGTTTTCTCACACTTTTCCCCTATAAATAAGCCCAGTTTGTCTGAGAGACCTTCCTTGCTATTAGACTAGTAGCTTATTTCTGTATTTATTTTCAAACTGCTTAGCAACCTAACTTGGTGTCTACAATTGTTTTCCATATTGTAGGTGTGGCCTTGCATGTGATTTGCAGTGATGGGCGTCTGGTGAGCTTCCCAAAGAGCCTTCCAGGAATAAAAACACAAAAAGAACATGAGAGTCCCTTATGGTGTAGTATATTAAAACAAAAAAACAGTGAATAATATATTAGCAATATTACTCACAAAGGTAGGTTCAGGTTGTAAGACCAGCAAGCACAGTATCAAGCAGGTGAAGAATTCCTGCCTTCACTCAGGTCTCAAGAAGTCCTCTGTGAGCAGTTGAGTCACTCCCTTGAAGAATGTACAGTTAGACAGTCCAAAGGACTCTACCAATTCCCTCCCCCCCCCCCCCCTTTCCCCATGTGCACTTGGGGAGTGGTGGAATAAAGCTCCCAGTTTGCATGTGATTTATGCAGCGGCAGTAGTATACTAACATCACATTATTTCCCTTTTCACACATCCCAAAATGCTATTTATTTTAGCTACTGAAGCGTGGCATTAATTACAGTTGCTTAGCTAGTATTTCAAAGTCTGATGTCCCCAGCTGTATTCCATTCGGTTTTTATGGTGCCATGCTACTGACATAGCCATGATGCACATGACCTTAACATTATCGAAGTTACATTTTAATTTGCCATTTACCTGCCTATACAGTCACTTGTGCAGGTTATGTTGCAGTGTGTCATTATTCTGCTGGATGTTGATAATTATCCATAAGTTTATATAAACTCTACAAAAATGGCAACATCACTCTGTATTCCATTAACACATTAATTAAGGAGCCCTCTACCCTTTATTAACCCTTGCAGGACCCCACTACTAACTATTGCCATTTTCAGTATTATCCATTTACTATATAAGCAATCGAATGGAGGGGAGCACCAACAAGTCAAAATAGATAAATGAGTGCCTTAACCCAAAACCCAGTGCCTCCTGGGGAGCACCAATACAAAAAAGACAAACGGTTTGGCACTGCTGTGAATAATTATAGCTCTTTGTTCCATGATAAAATGGACAGCAGTGACAGACCGCTGTTTTGGAAGTTGTCTCCCTTTATCAAACTGCAAAAGCCACAATACATACAAACCCACTTTTCCATGAGTAGGCCTCATTGCAAGAACATAACTGATTCATACACCATGCTTTCTGGAGGGATTTGGGTAATAACATAGTCCCATATTCACTTTTTTTAACTTAACATGTCAACTTTATTGGAAAAGTACAAGAAAAGTTACAAAGACAGTAACTGGACGCAGTCAGTAGTGAGGATAACATCAGAGCAGAAGGATAAACAGAGGATACTTGATGTTGCTTGAACAAATTACAAAATCCCGCGTTACCAATGTACATAGAAAGAGGGAAGAATCCCTCAAGGGAGAAAGTATTCCAACAAGTGGCATGTTAAAAGGACTAACAAATAAAAGCATTAAACTTATCAACATATAAAAGCCAAGGTCCCATGGGACCCCCTATCCCCACCAGACAGCCAATACAGTAACCCACATAAAAGAAAAGTAAGAAAAAAGAGAAAATAAATGTAAAGGAGGGAGAGGCCATAGAAAGAATCTATGAGTTAGATCATCAAAGGGTTGTCAAACCCTAAGGCGAGTGCAGCATGATGTAGTCCATGTCCCATATTCACTTTTACCAACAATTAATAATCTGGGACAGAAAACTAGAGCTTTACCGTCAGTTAGGTGGAAACTCAGTGATGGTACAAAATTAAACAGCACAGAGTAATCTAATTTCAGACACCCAACATATATTTTTTAAGACACTCTTGTCTGACCAACATGCTAAGCTTTTATGAGGTAAAAATGTTGATACTGGGAAAGCAAGTCATATACTTGATCTGCAAAAGCTATTGACCCTTTTCTCAAGACAAAAAGTAATAGTAATGGGATTAAAAAAAGACCAAAGGGTCGGAACCACTGTGAATAATTACAGCTCTTTATTCCTTGACTGGACGGGCAGCAATAACAGACCGCTGTTTCGGCAGTTGTCTTCCTTTATCAAACTGCAAAAGCCACAATACATACAAAATGTGGTTTTGTATGTATTGTATGTATTGTGGCTTTTGCAGTTTGACATACTTCACATTTCCAAAAAAATGAATGTTGCGTTTGAAACGTATAATTGGTAGTTTTCATCACAACAGCATGACTGCCATGCAATGCAATACAAATAAAAAAAAACATCCCATTTTATCCCACAACAATCTAATATTTCTTTTTTCTGGAATTTGGCCGTATGTTTTAGCAAATGGCAGGCTACAACAATGTTTTGGGTTTTTTTGTAGGAAATATGGAATCAATTAAAAATTGGAAATACAAACTGTTAAAGTAATGTCAGAAGTTTTTGTCCTTGACAAGCACCCAACACATCTGCAATCTCTGGGTAATGCAATCAGCCAGGGCGTTCCCAGCCTATACTCATTGTATTTGTGAGCATAGTACTGGAGAGAGAGGAGCTTTTTCTGCATTGGACTTTACCTTACAACTTGTCATTCATACATAGAGAAGGCAACATACAGATTTAGACATGCAAATCATCAAAGCAGGAGTGAAACTCCTCCCCCTTCTGATCGCTCTGTTTGGCCACCTAGTTCTGCAGATTCCAGCACAGGAAGAAGAGAATGGTTCCCATGGGCCAGCAATTCTTGTAATCGGTGCTGGTATCTCTGGTATTGGAGCAGCTGAAAAACTGCACCAGAATGGTTTCCGCAATATCAAGGTCCTGGAGGCTACAGGGAGGACCGGAGGCCGCATATGGACCCAAAAGTTTGGTAAGAAATATGTAATGAACAACCTTATCAAACCCCTTAGAATATAGATTAATGTCACTATGAAGGCATTCTGGATATCACCTTATGACTTGGGAGTGCAAGAATTCCAAATCTCAGTCTGTCTATTCACTAATCTATTGCTGAATTATGAAAACTGGAGCAAAATTAGTTGTTGTCTTTATCAGTGAACGTCAGTCTTCAAGATGATGTAAGTTTTGTTCAAGTTTAAGAACCCCAATAGCTCTGCTGTAGGAGCTATATAAATAAAGCAACACACTAATGTGTTTCTGCAGCAACAGAGTTTAGCCAAGGCAGGACCTTTTATTTATTAATTTTAGTATTTATATAGCGCCGACATATTACACAGTGCTGTACAGAATATATTGTTTTGTCACTAACTGTCCCTCAGAGGGGCTCACAATCTAGCCCCTACTATAGTCATATGTCTATGTATGTATTGTGTAATGCATGTATCATAGTCTAGGGCCAAATGTTTTTAGGGGGTATGTTTTTGGGGTGTGGGAGGAAACCAGAGTGCCTGGAGGAAACCCACACAGGCATAGGGAGAACATACAAACTCCTTGCAGATCAATATGCTTATATAGCGCAACACAGTCCTTAACACAACCGAGGCTATGTAAACAATACTTCAATGCAGTATCCTGTCTTGCAAGCTTGTCCTTTGTTGTTAAACTTCACCGCCACCACACCAACTTAAGGAATGGGACTCACCCTTTCCTTAGACCACCATTGGTCTAATGACACATTGGGGTTATTCCCGGGTCAACCCCGACCTCTGCGATCTTTAATCTCCTCACACACGAGTCTTCCCCTTGTATTATGATGAGTTATGTACCTCCAAATAAAAACTCCTCATAGCGTAATACAGTTTTGTTAAAAGTAATACTAAAATTTTATTGCACTTACAAATTCCTCGATAGTTATCCAGCATGAGTTTTAGCGGGCTCTCCCCCGTAATGTTGGCCTCTGGTGGGCTCTCCTGTAACGTCAAGTTTCTGCAATCGGCCGCCGCGCGCTCAGCCGTCCATCCATCTCGGCATCCGCCCACCGCTCACCCTCCGTGCCACTTCCTGGGTCCCGCCCTACTAGTTTCGTCACACCAGTGACTCATCAGGAGCTGGGGCCCCGATTGGCTAGGAGTGTTTTGTATGCTACCTCCCTCCCCCGTCATAGTCTAGAGCCAATAGGCTTCTCTGATTTTCGTACATGCCAATTAGCCACGCTGTTACGTATTCCGCAATGCTTTCCGCTTTTGCCCCATACTTAAGAACGATCCCGCAAGTGAGCTTATGCTATCAGATCCCAGTCAGGGCAACCTTACGCAGAGATCCTGCTTCACATACCATTCCCATACACATACAATTTTACTCCTCATACACAAACTAAAAACTTAAATGTAAGCCCTCTTATGGGTCACCTCTACATATAATATTAACATCTATTTCTCACTGTTTGCACATAAATTAGCATCATATTTCACTTCATAAAAAATCTTTGCATAAAACTATTCATTAGACCCCCCACACATATACAATCTCCTCCAATTCCAAGTATAGGTGTACAATTTAGTCTATTCATTAGTCTATCCTTGTAACATATTTCACAGTAATAGCCAACACATTAATATCCCCCAGATTCATGTGTCCTAAAAAAAAAATTTACCAAGTCATTATCTATGTTCAAACCCTCAGGCCTCATTGTTTCCATTTCATATATATATCTAGTTTCCTCCTGAGATATTTTTTTAAGCATGTCTGTTCCCCTCCAAGCAGGTTTTATTTTCTTTATGCCACAAAATGACATTTTTTGGGGGTCACAGCTATGATTTTGCCCAAAATGCACAGGGACACTATGATTCACCCTTCCCTTTTGTATGTTTCTAGTATGTTCCCCCATTCTTTCCTTTAATTGCCTCGTTGTTCGTCCTATGTATTGAAACCCACATACACACCATAACACATATATTACATGTTTATCATTGCATGTTATAAACTGATTTATTTTGAACCTCCTCCCATTAGAAAACGATGTTACCTCCTTTCTTCTTACAGGCGTAGCTTCTCTACATGCCTTACATTTTCGGCACGGAAAGAAGCCTTTTTCCTGCCACCCCTGCATTCTATCCTGTCTCTTGGGGGGTCTACGCAGTTTGGCACCATAAGGTTCCTCAAGTTAGGTGCTTTCCTATCAGTGGCGTTCCTACCACAGGGCGCAGGGGGGCGTGGCGCACCGGGTGCCAGACAGCCAGGGGGGTGTCGCCACTAACCCCCATAGATCCGGACTGACAGGAGCCAGGAGGGGAAGAGCAGCGCTAGGAGGAGGGGTGACGGCAGGGATAGCGGCGGGGAGGGGGGACATATCCCCCCCTCCCTCATCTGGGTCCCCTCCTTCTGCCTCTCTTCTCCCCCCCCCCCCCAAAATGCGGGCAGCGGCAGTGGGCAGCGAGCAGGCGGGCGCGGAGAATACTCACGTCACTTCCGCGTATCAGCCTGGAACGCTGCGTCGCCGTCACGTGCCTCTTCTGCACCTCCAATCATTGAAGGCGCAGTAGAGGCACGTGACGGCGACGCAGCGTTCCAGGTTGATACGCGGAAGTAACGTGAGTGTTCTCCGCGCCTGCCTGCTCGCCCTGTTTGCTGCCTGCTGCCCGAAATTTTTTTTTTGGGGGGGGGGGGGATAGGCAGAAGGAGGGGACCCAGATGAGGGAGGGGGGATATGTTCCCCCCCCTTCCCCACCGCTATCCCTGCTGTCACCCCTCCTTCTAGCTACACTACGGGGGGGGGCACTATACTACCTACACTGAGGGGGGCCACTATACTACCTAAACTGGGGGCCACTATACTTCCTAAACTGGGGGCCACTATACTTCCTAAACTGGGGGCCACTATACTTCCTAAACTGGGGGCCACTATACTACCTAAATTGGGGGCCACTATACTACCTAAACTGGGGGCCACTATACTACCTAAACTGGGGGCCACTATATGGAGGCAGCTATACGGGGGGCCACTATACTAGCTACACTGGGCCTGGGGTCTCTATACTAGCTATACTGGGGGCCACTATATGAAGGCAGCTATACGGGGGCCACTATACTAGCTACGCTGGGCCTGGGGTCTCTATACTAGCTATACTGGGGGCCACTATATGGAAGCAGCTATACGGGGGCCACTATACTAGCTACGCTGGGCCTGGGGGGGGGTCACTATACTAGCTATACTGGGGGCAACTATGGGGGCCACTATACTACCTATACTGAAGGGCAGCTGTACGGGGGCCATTATATTAGCTACACTGGGGGCAGCAACACTACCTACATTGGGGGCAGCAGCTATGCTGCCTATCCTGGGGGCAACTATACTACCTTCACTGGGGGCAACTAGCTACTACCCATACTGGGGCAACTGCTAGCTACCTATACTGGGGGCAGAGGCGGCACCGGTGGGGTGCTTTGGGTGCTGAAACACCCCCTAAAATTCTCCAAGCACCCCCCAGCGTGAATTGACTTTCGGCATCTAATAGATGCCGTGTCAGTTCACCGCAGCGGCAGAGCAGGGCCATAGTAAAATGTCCGAAGCCCTGCTCTGGAGACATTGGGAGTTTCAGTTGCTGGCTGCAGAGGATCGTGGGAGCTGCGCACCAGACGGAGGCCGAAACAGGAGCTCTGCTGCAGGTGAGTAAATGTTTTTTTTGTTTTTTTTTTAATTTATATTAGCAGCCAGGTGTATCGTTTATGTTCTGAACAGGTCTGCTACACGATTGAAGTGTTTTCTGGACAGGTCTGCCACACGATTGCATGTATTTTCTGGGCAAATCTGCCGACATGATTGCATGTATTTTCTGGGCAAATCTGCCGACATGATTGCATGTATTTTCTGGGCAAATCTGTCGACATGATTGCATGTATTTTCTTGGCAAATCTGCCGACATGATTGCATGTATTTTCTGGGCAAATCTGCCGACATGATTGCATGTATTTTCTGGGCAAATCTGCCGACATGATTGCATGTATTTTCTGTGCAAATCTGCCGACATGATTGCATGTATTTTCTGGGCAAATCTGCCGACATGATTGCATGTATTTTCTGGGCAAATCTGCCGACATGATTGCATGTATTTTCTGGGCAAATCTGCCGACATGATTGCATGTATTTTCTGGGCAAATCTGCCGACATGATTGAACGTATTCTCTGGGCAAATCTGCCGACATGATTGAATGTATTCTCTGGGCAAATCTGCACACATTACGTGTATTTTCTTGAGAAAACCTGCACAAGTATGTGAATTTTCTGGGGAAAGGGTCACCAAAACTTGGGTCCACTGTCTTTGCGTTGCACTTTTAAAGGGAACCCGAGGTGAGAATAAAATTGAGGCTGCCATATTTATCTCCTTTTAAGCAATACCAGTTGCCTGGCTGGCGTGCTGGTCCTCTGGTGTGATTCAGTTCACTACTGCAGCCAAATAGATCAGCAGGGCTGGCAGGCAACTAGTATTGTTTAAAAGGAAATAAATATGGCAGCCTCCATATCACTCTCACCCGGGTTCACGTTAAATTAGTTAGCTCCGCCCTCATCTGGTCATGGCTCCGCGCGCCGCATGTTGTAGCACCAACCGTTTTTTGCCCCCCTTACTTTTTTTGGGGGGGGGGGGGGTGTCGTATAATACTCAGCACCGGGTGTCAAATGCCCTAGGTACGCCACTGTTTCCTATATACAAACCTTGGTCTTTCTGGAAGGATTCCCCTCAGCACATGGTCTGTACCCAAAATGCCCCAGTGTTTTCTCACTATTCTCTCCCAGTTCCTTTATTGGGAATTGTAATCTTTAATTATGGCCATTTGCTGTTCCCTATCACCCCCCTCATTCCCATCATCAAAAATGAATTAATTTCTATCCCTTTGTCCAATGTCATATATGTATTCATCCAACTCCTCCTCTTGATATCCTCTTTCTATAAATCTTCCCTTTAAAATACCACTCTGATATATATAATCCTCTACTTTTGTGCAGTTCCTCGTAGGAACTGCCCTTTAGGTACATTTTTTATCCATCTAGGATGGTGATTGCTTTCTATAGTTATGTATCCATTTCTATCCGTACTTTTAAAATAGCTTTTAGTGCACAATTTATTTCCATCCTTCATTATTTCTAGATCTAGAAAATGTTGGCCTCTGGTGGGCTATGAGGCCAACATTACGGGGGAGAGCCCGCTAAAACTCATGCTGGATAACTATCGAGGAATTTGTAAGTGCAATAAAATTTTAGTATTACTTTTAACAAAACTGTATTACGCTATGAGGAGTTTTTATTTGGAGGTACATAACTCATCATAATACAAGGGGAAGACTCGTGTGTGAGGAGATTAAAGATCGCAGAGGTCGGGGTTGACCCGGGAATAACCCCAATGTGTCATTAGACCAATGGTGACTTACCAAACACACAAATGGAGAAACTCACTCCCAAACAGTTCTCTGCTGCTTTATAAAGCCTGCAGGCTGCTTATAAGCCAATGAGAAGTGCACACATATATTACACCTAGCTTGCAGTGATTAATCAAACAGAAGCTGAGCAAGCCAGCCATTCAGTTGGAGAGGGCTTCAGTTGCATATAGACAATGGCTATATGACCAGCAGGGGGCACCAGCGTGCAGGATATTCCCTCTCATCTGCCCCCCTCCTAACTAAACTGCATGGGATACTACAATAAAATTAAAAACAATGGTGCATGAGCCAGCCTGGGGCCCCGGGAGGGCCTCGGGGTTTGGCTGCGCTCACATATGGTGTTAGATGCTGGTTCTGGGGCCCCGGGCAGTGAGAGTTCCCGGGGCCCCAGGCTGGCTCATGCACCATTGTTTTTAATTTTATTGTAGTATCCCTTGCAGTTTAGTTAGGAGGGGGGCAGATGAGAGGGAATATCCTGCACGCTGGTGCCCCCTGCTGGTCATATAGCCATTGTCTATATGCAACTGAAGCCCTCTCCAACTGACTGGCTGACTTGCTCAGCTTCTGTTTGATTAATCACTGCAAGCTAGGTGTAATATATGTGTGCACTTCTCATTGGCTTATAAGCAGCCTGCAGGCTTTATAAAGCAGCAGAGAACTGTTTGGGAGTGAGTTTCTCCATTTGTGTGTTTGGTAAGTTTTAGAGCAGTAGGAGACAGGCCTTGGGGGTGGCAGCTCCAAGGGTTTGGCTGCGCTCACATATGGTGTTAGATGCTGGTTCTGGGGCCCCGGGCAGTGAGAGTTCCCGGGGCCCCAGGCTGGCTCATGCACCATTGTTTTTAATTTTATTAGACCAATGGTGGTCTAAGGAAAGGGTGAGTCCCATTCCTTAAGTTGGTGTGGTGGCGGTGAAGTTTAACAACAAAGGACAAGCTTGCAAGACAGGATACTGCATTGAAGTATTGTTTACATAGCCTCGGATGTGTTAAGGACTGTGTTGCGCTATATAAGCATATTGAACTTTATTACTAGTAAAATACTGGCGCACCTTTTCTGAATTATACATAGAGCTGTGTTGGCGCACCTTAAGATAATACATTTTTCACAAACTCCTTGCAGATTGTTAAACTTGGAGGTGTAATCTCCACAGTCAGCATGCAACACATAAGCTGACGTGAAGGAGGTACACACACCAGCACAAGGAATCAGGATATCCCCAGTTTAGTGGAGGAGAGGACTGACTCCAATAGGAGATTGTGGTGCACAGAGCCGGTGCAGATCCGAACAGCCACAAACAACACTTTCGTAATAACGTCTCAGCGCAAAGTAGCGCTGAGCGCATAAACCAGGACTGAGGAGATCAGGACAGGTAGACAGAATGAACGCTTGCTTAACTAGCCACTACTTAGTGACAGCAAGCGTCCACAATAAAACAGACTGGAATGAGGTAGCCAATGCGTTTGCAGCAATGGCGTGCCTCACAAAGACAGGACAGGATAGTCAGGAAATAGCAGGATCAAGATAGATGAACGTAACACAGATAAATATACAATAAGTATGATTTCCTAGCGTATTACAATTACAGCTATCAATGAAACTATTTGTAACGTCTGACTAACATATGTATATATCGGCAATGAACCGATATATGACATAAGCAGGAACTCTGACTAAGGCTGGAGTAATACAGGGAACAGGACTCAGAAGGATTCGCTATCTCTTCGCAGAGATGAACGCAATCCACAAACAGGACCAGGAACAGGATAACTAGCTCAGCGTGCTGGAACGCTGACTAACGGAACATAGGATATAAACAGTTCGTGTACGTATATATCAGCGACACTGATGTATCAACGTAACACGAATACAAGGAAAATAATAAAATGCGCAAGTATGCGTATATATTGGCGATGAACCAATATATGACACAAGACAAGCAGAGTAACAACTTCTAGAACAAGAGCAGAACTAGGAGGACTCGCTGACCCCTTCGCAGGAGTCAGCGCAGTCCACACAGACTAGGAACGAGGTGGGGCACGGGCAGAGTAACAGACAGAATCTGAGACTATGGTAGCCCATCAAGCATTGCAGGAAGCAGTTCTTTATACTGAGGTCATCCAATGGGAGCAGACCTGCAGATTCCCACACAAGTGAATGGTAATTAATCACAGGCTGACAGCAGGAAAAGGCAGACAATGATATGCAGCCTGCAAGAAAGGGAATGCCCCTCCATTGCAGCAGACAATGTTTGTTTACACAAAAGCATATTAAACTGTCATTAACTTCAGAGCGACTGCAGATGGAATCAGCAACTAGTGTAAGTGCAAACCAAACTATGCAAGAAAATGCATGTAATGACATCAGAACTGCTTGGGTTACAATACCACTGCAGCCAGCAGTAAACGCTGCAGACATGATCATAACACAGATGTTAACCTGGCTGGGATTTGAACCAGGGACACAGTGCTGCAAGGCGAAAGCACTAACCACTACACCACCATGCTGCCCACTATTTCAAAATATTTTAAGGTGGTTGTTTGTCAATTACATTGATAAAATTCCTGTATGGAGTACTTAACATTTTACAAAAACCACGGTTTTCAAAAAATGTAAGACACAAGTATTGACATTTGTAAAAATAATTCAAACCATTGAACAGTTGGAATGTACAAAAGTGCCATAGCAGTCATAAACTAAAAAAGTACTTCTGTTAACAAGAATATTAATACACTACATGGCATCTTTTCCTCTAAATGCAGATCATATACTCTTGTCCTTTGTACAAACCTAAGGAGAAAAAGCCAGGGCCGGCTTAAGCAACAATGGGGCCCAAGGGCAAAATAAATCTGGGGGGCCCCCCAACAGATACCCCGGAACAAAAATCTGCATTAAGGGACCTTTTTTGCAGCTGGTATAGTCAGGGTGTGAAGCCACAATCGTTCGGAGCTCCACATTCTGGCTATCCCAGCATGCATGGGGACAAGGGGTTAATAAGTTTCAGGAGGGGGGACCCCACATAATTTAAAAAAAAACAATTCCCACACTCTAAACATAAAAAAACAAATCGGGAAAATAGGAAAAAAATGCCAGGGATCTTCATACAGCCATATTGCGGCTGTATAGCGATCCCTGGCCAAAGCGCTGCAGCTGCGTATGGACCCCCTGGAAACCCCATCAGGAATAGAGATGTAGCGAACGGTTCCCGAACCGTTCGCCGGCGAACATCTCTGAATACATGGGGCATTTACTACTTCCGGGTCGCTCTGACCCGGAGTAGTACGCCTGCGCTGCCCGGCGAAGCGCGTCCTAGATCGCGCTCCTGTTGCCGGGCACTTTCTGCGCATGTGCGTGATGTCATGAACGACGTCACGCACATGCGCAGAGAGTGCCCGGCAACAGGAGCGCGATCTAGGACGCGCTTCGCCGGGCAGCGCAGGCGTACTACTCCGGGTCAGAGCGACCCGGAAGTAGTAAAAGCCCCAGAGATGTTCGCCGAGCGAACAGTTCGCAACATCTCTAATCAGGAAATGTATTGCTCTTTCTTTTGATACATGTAAAATTACACTACCGTTCGGTTTGCTACTAAAAGTGACATTTACCGCATTTAAAAGTATACTTTTTTCCTTCGAAATTTTACAATCAATTTTCTCAAAAACTATAAGTTCTTTTTGAAAAATTGTTTTTTCCTCGTATTCCCAATGATCTCCTTAACATACCCTGCACATTTAGGGTTTCTAGCATTTAAGGTGGATTTGCTATTAACCATTAAAGACGGTGGGTTTTTAAATGTGTATTTTTCTTCCTCTTGTAGCCACTGGGGCCCCTAAAGGCTCTGGGGCCCTGGGGCAATTGCCTCCTTTGCCTCTATGGTAGCGCCGGCCCTGGAAAAAGCTCATCTGGCAAGCTTTTCTATTGCCTTCTGATGCATGTAGATATGGTAATGAGGTCACCTCTTCATTTTTTCCCTAACTAAGCACAGTTTGTCCAACCTTTCTTGGGAATTGAGACCTTTCATCCCGCTGATTAACTTAGTGCTCAAAACTGCATCCCATACTCCAAATGTGGCCTCACAAGTGATTTAAAGGCACACTATTAATTAACATGTTTTTTAACTTGGGATTGAGGCCCGTTTCCACTTGTGCAGTGCGGAATCGCCGCTGATTCCCCGCTGACGAAATTGCATGCGGGTGAGATTCCGCATGCGTATTTTTCCAAGATTTCGCATGCGATTTCGCATAGGTTAGTATTGATGTGATTTTAACTATGTTAATGCCTGTGTGATTTAACATTACTTTCTATGCCAAAACCGCATGTGATTTATAATCTGAATCCGAACATTTATATAGCGTATATTTTCTCCTGTCAGACTCAAAGCGCTCAAGAGCTGCAGCCACTGGGACACGCTCAGGAGGCCACCCTGCAGTGTTAGGGAGTCTTGCCTTGAACTCCTTACTGAATAGGTACTGACCCTAGCCAGAATTCGAACCCTGGTCTCCCATGTCAAAGGCAGTGCCCTGTACTCTATTCAGCCACTGATTTCCCTATACATTAGCGGTGATTCGCTTAGCGTTGTGCGTTATGCGAATTCTGCGGGGTCTACCGTGCAGATTTTTTCTGCACAGAAAAATGCTCAGAAATCCTGACAAGTGGAAACAGGCCCATCCACTTGTATTGACTATGCGAATCTGTATGCAGAAAACACATGCAGATTCACTCTAGTGGAAACGGGCCCTGAGAGAGTTCCTGAAGTGCTGGTAAATAATGATGTATACATTTCACTTGCTTATCTGTTTTGTTTACTGTATCAAATTCCTTTCACTCTTAACTGACGGTAAGTCTGCTCAAATCTGATGGCTGAGTGAACCATGAGGGGAGGGGAGAATTCCCTCACAATACATCTGTTAACCCTGTGTGTGAGAAAGCTCTCAGCAGCTGCCTGTCTCTGACTGAGCGGTCTGCACTGAGCAGAGGAAATGTAACTTGTTATAAACATTTGTGATTGTCTGTGAAACCTGACACCACAGCTTTTCATACTTTTCTTTGCTTTCAGAGAAAAACACTCTGTAGTGTGATATGCAAAAAAAAAAAAAAAAAGAAACAACAATGGCTGCGCATCGAAGCAGACACCCCTTTTGCAGCTCCGTGAAGCTGGCCCCCCTACAATCAGCACAAAAAAAATTCCATCATGATTGATTAGTGCTACATTTGTGCCCATTTGTGCTGTAAAAATTAAGATTTGTGCTGGTTTAATTTTGAAGATAATAGCACTTGTTATTTCCAAAACAATACCATCACTGAGCCCCCATACAACAGCCTACAGACATAAAACCTTAGATATGGTATGGGTGGGTAGTGCTGTGCGTGTGCTCATTTGTGATGCAAACATCATCTTAGATATGGTATGGGTGGGTAGTGCTGTGCGTGTGCTCATTTGTGATGCAAACATCATCTTTCTATCTTTTATAGTTTTTGAGATATTCACATTTTATAAAGATAATAATAGAAAATTGAAACAGCGCTCGCAATCTACCCGACAGCCGTGTTAGGTGCTATCAAAGTCCCACAACGCACTCTATTAACACAAGATTCTGCTCAGATACTTTATATACTGATAGTCCTCAGTCTATAATAAATTTAATACACAGTCCTTTGAAATATCGTTGTTATGGAAGTGCAGTGAGACACACTAGGTTACACTAGTTGAATCAATAGCAGCAAGACAGTCCGTGCTCTTCCTTCAATGTAGTAATCAATTATGTTGGTAAATAAGCCCCCTTAGGGTACATACTCACCAGATCCTAAGGTCTAGCGACCAATTCTCACATCCGGGGTGTAGGCCCCCCCGTCGCCTCTCGGGCACCGTGTCAGTGGTCCAGATGACTCCTCGTCTGGCTTGTACTCACTCCTGGAGGGGTGACCAGCTTCCTGATGTGGTTGTAGCTTGTAAAAATATGTAAAAAATGTCAGAGGATAAGCCTCTAATAGTGCATTACTTCTTTAATAAAATAATCCATAAACGTCCATAAAATCAATATGACGGTACTAAAGCGGGTAGGTTACACAGCTAGGGTAGGAGGAGTTAGCTCCCGGGCGGCCCGCTCACTTCCCACTCTCGTGTTACCACGCTCTGCCGTCGTTAAACTTGCGCTCTGTGCAACGACGCCGCTGGTAGTTCAAACCGACCGGGCTCACGCTGTCGCGTACATCCAAGGTGACGTCACACGGAGGCTCCTCCCTACGCGTTTCGCTGCGTACAACTCATCAGGGGCTACTCCCAGTGACATCTTCCAAGCCCTATAAAGTCTAAAGCCCTCCCCTCGGTCCTCCAGGAGGTAACTCCTCCCTTACATGCTAACTCACGCGACTTCACTGTCGCCATGACAACCCTCCAAGCATTCCCTCTACTCATAGAGGTCACAGTCGCACTCTGTGACGTCCTCTCAATCCACTAGATGGAAATGAGTGGTCTACATTCGCTTTGGTGGAACACTAAACAGGAAGTCTTAAGATCAATTGCTAATACCAATATAGGACTACAATATAACTTTAAAGTGACATGTGCAACATTATCATATATACATTTAATTAGAGATCTAAGATAAAGACATCATTATTTCCAATCAGAGATATAATAACTGAGGCTGACACTAATTCTATAATTAAAAATTACCACATCATTGATTGAAAAGTACATAGTACCCAATTAAGCATTATTCAAAAAGCAATATCTATGTCAATATTAATTCCTTTTGGTTCAAGAGTGTCTATTTCATATATCCATTTGGTCTCCCTCCTGGATAATTCACATATTCTATTGCATCCCCGCCATGATGGATTCAATTTCTCTATCCCACACATTTTCAGTCTACTCAACCTACAATCATGTCTTTTGACAAAGTGCCGTGGGACACTGATTGATATGTCCTTTCTCAATTTTATATTTATGTTCCCCCAGCCGGGTCTTCAATTCCCTCCCCGTCTGCCCCACATATTGTTTTCCACACTAGCAACTCAAACAATAAATGACATATTTGGTGCTACATGTGATAAATCCTTTGATCTTAAAACTTCATCCAGTGCTAGAAGAAGTGATGGTGGTGGTTCTGGTTGTTAACCCGGCCTGACATAAACTGCATGACCTGCAGGGGTAAAAACCATCCTTCTGCCATGGATGTTGTGGTCTTTGTGGGGGATTTACACAGCTGGGGGCTAGTATAGATTTCAAGTTGTTGGCTCGTCTGTATATGAATTTAGGCCTGTATGGCATGACAGGCCCCATCTTCACATCTACCTTTAATATATTCCAATGCCGGTTAATTATTTTTTCTATATCTCTGTATTGCTGACTAAAACTAGTGAGGAACTGAAAAGCAATGCCCTCTTGTCTTCTGGTTCTATTCTGCAACACCTGCTGCCTTGGCAGGAAGGCTACTCTCATTCTTTCCTGCTCAATACTTTCCATAATGTAGCCTCTATCCAGAAACCTTTTTTCCAATATTTGCGATTTAAAACCAGAACCACCACCAACCTCTGAGGCCCTCACAGAGCAGCTGTATTTGTACTGACATTAGATTACACACAGGTGCACTCTATTTAGTTATTAGCACTCATGAGGCAATGTCTATAGGCAACTGACTGCAACAACACCGTGAAGTCCAAAGAACACACAAGACAGGTCAGGGATCAAGTTATTTAGGAAATGTAAAGCAGGCGTAGGCTACAAAAAGATTTCCAAAGCCTTGGACATCCCACGGAGCACTGTTCAAGCGATCATTAAGAAATGGAAGGAGTATGGCACAACTGTAAACCTACCAAGACAAGGCCATCCACCTAAACTCACAGGCCGAACAAGGAGAGCGCTGATCAGAAATGCAGTCAAGAGGCCCATGGTGACTCTGGGCGAGCTTCAGAGATCTACAGCTCAGGTGGGAGACTCTGTCCATAGGACAACTATTAGTCATGCACTGTAAAGTTGGCCTTTATGGAAGAGTGGCAAGAAGAAAGGCATTGTTAACAGAAAGCATAAGAAGTCCCGTTTGCAGTTTGCCACAAGCCATGTGGGGGACACAGCAACCATGTGGAAGAAGGTGCTCTAGTCAGATGAGACCAAAATGGAACTTTTTGGCCAAAATGCAAAACGCTATGTGTGGCGGAAAACTAACACTGCACATCACTCTGAACACACCATCCCCACTGTCAAATATGGTGGTGGCAGCATCATGCTCGGGGGGTGCATCTCTTCAGCAGGGACAGGGAAGCTGGTCAGAGTTGATAGGAAGATGAATGGAGCCAAATACAGGGCAAACTTGGAAGAAAACCTCTTGGAGACTGCAAAAGACTTGAGACTGGGGTGGAGGTTCACCTTCCAGCAGGACAATGACCCTAAACATAAAGCCAGGGCAACAATGGAATGGTTTAAAACTAGTGATGGGACGAATCCACAATTTCTTCGAATCCGAATCCGGATCCGAATCTAGAAAGGTTCTCGAATATCTCGAACCTTTCGAATCCCGAATCTAACGAATCCTGCACATAAAAATTGTGCGATCCGTGGTATAGTTGACCGCAGTATAGGTACCCAGGCATAGGTAGCGAGGTAAAGGTGCCTTAAGTATAGCTAGCTAGGTATGGGTGCCTTTAATATTGGTAGCTTTCAGTATAGGTAGCACAGTACATGTGCTTTCAGTATTGGTAGGTAACTAGGTATAGGGGCCTTCAGTATAGGTAGCAGGGTTTATGGGCCTTCAGTATAGGTAGCAGGGTATATGGGCCTTCAGTATAGGTAGCAGGGTATATGGGCCTTCAGTATAGGTAGCAGGGTATATGGGCCTTCAGTATAGGTAGTAGGGTATATGGGCCTTCAGTATAGGTAGCAGGGTATATGGGCCTTCAGTATAGGTAGCAGGGTATATGGGCCTTCAGTATAGGTAGCAGGGTATATGGGCCTTCAGTATAGGTAGCAGGGTATATGGGCCTTCAGTATAGGTAGCAGGGTATATGGGCCTTCAGTATAGGTAGCAGGGTATATGGGCCTTCAGTATAGGTAGCAGGGTATATGGGCCTTCAGTATCGGTAGCAAGGTACATGTGCCTTCAGTATCGGTAGCAAGGTATAGGGGCCTTCAGTATAGGTAGCAGGGTATATGTGCCTTAAGTATAGGTAGCAGGGTATATGTGCCTTCAGTATAGGTAGGTAGCTAGGTATAGGGGCCTTCAGTATAGGTAGTAAGGTACATGTGCCTTCAGTGTAGGTAGGTAGGTAGGTAGGTAAAGGGACCTTCAGTATAGGTAGCAGGGTATAGGGCCTTAAGTATAGGTAGGTATGTAGGTAGGTAGGTATAGGGGCCTTTAGGTAGGTAGGTAGGTAAAGGGACCTTCAGTATAGGTAGCAGGGTATAGGGCCTTAAGTATAGGTAAGTATGTAGGTAGGCAGGTATAGGTGCCTTTAGGTAGGTAGGTACGTATAGGGGGCCTGTAGGTAGGTAGGTAGGTATTGAGGCCTGTAGGTAGGTATAGTGGCCTGTAGGTAGGTATAGGGGCCTTTAGGTAGGTAGGTAGGTATAGGGGCCTTTAGGTAGGTAGGTAGGTACGTATAGGGGGCCTTTAGGTAGGTATAGGGGGCCTTTAGGTAGGTGGGTATAGCGGCCTGTAGGTAGGTAGGTAGGTAGGTATAGCAGCCTGTAGGTAGGTAAGGATAGTGGCCGGTAGGTAGGTATAGTGGCCTGTAGGTAGGTAGGTATAGCAGCCTGTAGGTAGGTAGGTAGGTAGGTATAGCAGCCTGTAGGTAGGTAAGGATAGTGGCCGGTAGGTAGGTAGGTATAGTGGCCTGTAGGTAGGTATAGTTGCCTGTAGGTAGGTATAGTATCCGGTAGGTAGGTAGGTATAGGTGCCTTTAGGTAGGTAGGTAGGTATAGGGGGCCTGTAGGTAGGTGGGTAGGTAGGTAGGTATTGAGGCCTGTAGGTAGGTATAGTGGCCTGTAGGTAGGTATAGGGGCCATTAGGTAGGTAGGTAGGTATAGGGGCCTTTAGGTAGGTAGGTATAGGGGCCTTTAGGTAGGCAGGTAGGTGCGTATAGGGGGCCTTTAGGTAGGTATAGGGGCCTGTAGGTAGGTAGGTATAGCGGCCTGTAGGTAGGTAGGGATAGTGTTAGGTCGATCGGTAGGTAGATAGAAGCCCCCTCCTCCGCCAACCCCCCCACGTCCCCCTCCGTCCCCCGTGCCTCCTCCGCTTACCCCTGCATAAGAATCTACTCACCTTTCCCGTGGAGCGCAGAGCGGCAGACCTCTTCGTTACTTCCCTGTTCCCTCTAGTGGCCGGACCGGCTCTTACTGATGACGTTATTGTAAGAGCCGGTCACTAGGGGGAACCAGGAAGTCGGCGAGAGGTCTGCCGCTCTGCGCTCCGCTATGGATAGGTGAGTGGATGCGGGCAGGGGAGGCGAGCGGAGGAGGCGCGGGGGGTCGGAGGAGGTCGGAGGAGGACGAGTGCGAGCGGCGGATGCGCGGCGATGCGGCGTCGGGATTCGGCGGATTCGTATAGTGGAAAATGGCGTCGGGATTCGAATCCACGAATCTCGAATATTTTCTAATATTCGAGGGATTCGTGGATTCGCCGGATTCGTCGTCCCACCCCTATTTAAAACAAAACATATCTATGTGTTAGAATGGCCCAGGCAAAGTCCAGATCTAAATCCAATCGAGAATCTGTGGCAAGATCTGAAAAATGCTGTTCACAAACGCTGTCCATCTAATCTGACTGAGCTGGAGCTTTGCAAAGAAGAATGAGCAAGGATTTCAGTCTCTAGATGTGCAAAGCTGGTAGAGACATACCCTAAAAGACTGGCAGCTGTAATTGCAGCAAAAGGTGGTTCTACAAAGTATTGACTCAGGGGGCCGAATAATTGCGCACACCCCACTTTACAGTTATTTATTTGTAAAAAATGTTTGGAATGATGTATGATTTTCGATCCACCTCTCACATGTCCACCACTTTGTATTGGTCTTTCAAGTGGAATTCCAATAAAATTGATGCATGTTTGTGGCAGTAATGTGACAAAATGTGGAAAACTTCAAGGGGGCCGAATACTTTTGCAACCCACTGTATAAGTAGATAAATACTAGTTCTACATACATAACAAATGTATTGTGCTATACACATAATGATTCCTGTGAATTTTATAAAGGAAAAGCAGAAAATCCTATTCTAGGCAGTGGCTATCTTGGCTAAGCCAATACTGACATCATATCCTCCCTGACTCTTGTACTCCCCCGCCCCTTCTCTTGTTCATTGTATATTAATTAGTAAAGATGTCGTAGTAGTGGCGAACGGTTCCCGGCGAACTTCGGTGGTTTGCGTGGAAGTTCGATTCGCCCCCATAGTGCATCATTAGGGTCAACTTTGACCCTCTACATCACAGTCAGCAGGCACATTATAGCCAATCAGGCTAAACTCCCTCTTGGAGCCCCCCCCCCCCCTCTTATAAAAGGCAGGCAGCATCAGGCTTTTCACTCACTCGTGTCCCTGCAGTAATTAGAGAAGGGAGAGCTGCTGTGCAGAGACCTATAGGGAAAGCTTAGGTATGCTCTTGTAGGCTTCTTAGCTCGGTCCTTGCTGATTCTTATTGCTAAAAAAGCACCCCTCAACAGCTCTTTTGAGAGCTAATCTTGTTCTTGTGATTGTGTGTGTGTGTGTGTGTGTGTGTGTGTGTGTGTGTGTGTGTGTGTGTGTGTGTGTGTGTGTCCCACAGACACTTGTGTTGCATAGACAGCCTTGGAAATTCCTACTGTGTGTACCACTGCCAGGCCCATCACATTCAGTGACTACCTGTGTGTGTGACAGGTGCACATTGTAATACCCATCACTGCATATACCTACCTGTTGTTCACAGTGCACCCACCTACCTACGTGAGCGCACGCAGTGTCACTGTGCCTGTCCGGTACCTGTCTATGTGGGACAGGTGCACATTGTAATACCCATTACTGCATATACCTACCTGTTGTTCACTTCAGTGCACCCACCTACCTACGTGAGGGCACGCAGTGTCACTGTGTCTGTCCAGGGACTGTCTGTGTGTGACAGGTGCACATTATAATACCCATCACTGCATATACCTACCTGTTGTTCACTTCAGAGCACCCACCTACCTACGTGTGCCCACGTAGTGTGATATTTAATACCACCAGACACTGTACCTGTTCACGGTACGTGTGTGTGACAGGTGCACATTTGTAATACCCATCACTGCATATACCTACCTGTTGTGTTCAGTGTACCCACCTACCTACGTGAGCGCACGCAGTGTGATATTTAATACTACCAGTCACTGTACCTGTTCACGGTATGTGTGTGTGACAGGTGCACATTTGTAATACCCATCACTGCATATACCTACCTGTTGTGTTCAGTGCACCCACCTACCTACGTGAGTGCACGCAGTGTGATATACCACTCCGTGCATACCTGTTAACTGTACCTGTGTGACTGCACATTGTGTTAGTCAAGTCAGTGCATACCTTTCACTTCATCCCCCCCCCCCCCCCCCTGATATGGACAAAACGGAGAAAACAGGTAGAGGAAGAGGCAGACCCAGAGGAAGGCCGCCCGGCAGGTCTGTGCGAGGTCGTGCTGATGTGACTTTGTGCGGCCCTGGACCAAAGTACAGTGCTCAAAAGAAGGCACGTCCCATCAACTCCCAAGATTGTCAGTACGTGGTTGACTATTTAACACAGAACACCTCATCTTTCGCAGCCACCAGTGCTACTACAAGCACCACATCCGCTGCATTTGACAGTTCACAGGAGTTATTTGGTGGGAAAATCACTGATGCACAGCCATTATTGTTACAACCAGATGAAGGCGCTAAGCAAGTTACACCACCTCATATGTCTGAGTTAGGCGCCACTATGGACATAACATGTGAGGAGGAGGAGGAGGATGAAGTACCTGCTGTTAGTGTAGTTTTGGTGGTGTCTGAGGCAAGCGAAGCTGGGCAGGATGATTATGATGATGACGATGATACGGATGCCACGTGGGTTCCTAAGAGATGAGATGACCAAGGGGACAGTTCAGAGGGGGAGTCAGAGAGGAGTAGGAGGAGACAAGTTGCTGAAAGAAGCAGGGGGAGCTCGTCATCAGAAACAGCTGGTGTCAGTGTCCGGCGCCATGTATCGCCACCTATGGACAGCCAGCCAACATGCCCTTCAACGTCAGCTGCTGATGCCACCATAGTGCCATCACCCCAGGGGGGCTCAGCGGTTTGGAAATTTTTTAATGTGTCTGCCTCAGATCAAAGCAATGTTCTTTTTGCCTCCAAAAATTGAGCCATGGAAAGGCCAACACCCACTTAGGGACAACTGCCTTACGAAGGCACATGCAGAAAAGGCACAAACTGCAATGGGGAGAGCACCAGAGGAAAAGCAGCACACAAAAGAAAAGCCACCCTCCTTCTTCTCTTCCTCCTTCAGGTGCATTATCTTCTTCAGCCGCTTTCTCCCTTGCACCTTCACAGCCACCCTCCTCCACCCCACCTCTGACCTTGAGCAGTTCCTGCTCCTCTGCCCACAGCAGCAGTCAGGTGTCCATGAGAGAAATCTTTGAGCGGAAGAAGCCAATTTCTGCCAGTCACCCCCTTGCCCGGCGTCTGACAGCTGGCTTGGTGAAACTGTTAGCTAGCCAGCTGTTACCATGCCAGGTGGTGGACTCTGAGGCCTTCCATAAATTTGTGGCCTTTGGGACACCGCAGTGGAAGATACCAGGCCGCAATTATTTCTCTAAAAAGGCGATACCCAAACTGTACCGTGAAGTTGAGAGGCAAGTGGTGTCCTCTCTGGCACACAGCGTTGAGTCAAGGGTTCACCTGACCATGGATGCCTGGTCTGCCAAGCACGGTCAGGGCAGGTACATTACTTACACAGCCCATTGGGTCAACCTGGTGACCGATGGCAAGCAAGGAGTACGTGGCTGTACAGCGGACCAACTTGTGACACCTCCACGGCTTGCAGGCAGGTTTCCTGCCACCTCCTCTTCTCCTGCTACATCCTCTTCACTGTTGTCCTCCTCCTTGGCTGAGTGGCAGTTCAACTCTACTGGTGCTGTGATCTTCTCTCCAGCTACACAGCCCCAGCTCCCCAGGGCCTATGCTGCATGCCAGGTACGACGGTGTCATGCCATCTTAGACATGTCTTTCCTCAAAGCGAAGAGTCACACTGGAGCAGCTCTCCTGGCTGCTCTTAACAAACAGGTGGGTCAGTGGCTGACCCCGTCTCAGCTGGAGATCGGCAATGTGGTGTGTGACAATGGCAGCAATCTCATTTCCGCTTTGAATTTGGGAAAGCTGACACATGGCACATGTGCTGAATCTAGTCATTCAAAGATTTGTGTCAAAGTACCCAGGCTTAGAGAACGTCCTGAAGCAGGCCAGGAAGTTGTGTGGGCATTTCAAGCGGTCTTACACGCCCATGGCACGCTTTGCCAGTATTCAGCGGAGAAATAAGTTGCCGGTGAGACGCCTGATTTGCGATAGCCCGACTCGCTGGAATTCGATCCTCCTTATGTTTTCCCACCTGTTACAACAGGAGAAAGCTGTCACCCAGTACCTCTACAACTACAGTAGAAGGACATAGTCTGGAGAGATGGGGATGTTCTGGCCCAACAACTGGACACTCATGCGAAATGCCGTTTGAGGAGGTGACCAACCTGGTGAGTCGCAGTGAAGGCACCATCAGCGACTTGATCCCGTACGGTTACTTCCTGGAGCATGCTGTGCGTAGAGTGGTGTATCAAGCTGTGGAGGAGCGTGAACAGGAACAGTTACAGGAGGAAGCATTGTGGGATCAATTCTCATCAGAACCAGATGTTTCCTCAACACCTGCGGCAGCACAGAGGGGGGAGGAGCAGAACAAGCTGTCAACTATGCTTTACAATGCGTTTAAGGGTGATGTCACAGCACAACGCAATAAAGGTACCACTGCCAGTAATCCTTCTACCATGTCCACGCAGGCAAGGACAGGACGCTCCAGCGATCTCATGGTGATATCGGACATGCAAACATTCTTTAGTCCAACACCTCGCCTTAGCTCTTCCGGATCCACCCTCCACCAACGCCTGGACCGGTAGGTAGCTAACTACCTGGCCTTAAGTGTGGATGTAGACACTGTGAGCAGCGATGAACCCTTGGACTACTGGGTGTGCAGGCTTGACCTGTGGCCAGAGCTGTCACAATTTGCCATCCAACTTCTGTCTTGCCCTGCCTCAAGCGTCCTGTCAGAAAGGACCTTTAGCACAGCTGGGGGCATTGTCACTGAGAAGAGAAGTCACCTAAGTCACAAAAGTGTTCAGTACCTCACCTTTATCAAAATGAATGAGGCATGGATCCCGGAGGGCTACTGCCCGCCCGAAGACTAAGTCAGTACTCATACACCGCATCACTGCCTGCACACCGTGTGACTGCCTGCCCCAAGACTAAGTCACTTCCCACACAGCATCTCTGCCTGCAGGCCGCTTGACTGCCTTCTCCGCCACCACCTACAGGGTCCAGGACACCAGGCGGATTCCTGAATTTTTAAGGCCGGTGCTAGCAGTGGCTGCTATAATTATTTTTCTGGTGCGTGTACATGCCTGCCTAATTTTTCTGGCTGCACTGCAGCTGCAACAACAAAACAAAAGGCATGTACATGTGCCAATTCCCCTTCGTGATCATTGTGGACAGACCAAATTTGATCAGCTGGACAGTCACTGTTGTTCTATTATTGAGCTACCACAGCCCGGCGACCATATGGGCTTGAAAACTGCCACGGCCTGCACTCTCGCCATGGTGCGCACCAGTCCAGCATGGCCATCGCTTCACAAACAGTTGTTTATGGTGCGTTACACTGTGAGTTTGGTGTGTCAGTGTGAAGCAGTACTCTAATTACACTCCCTGATTGATGTATACACATGCAAGATGTTTTTAAAGCACTTTAGGCCTGCAATTTAGCATGCAATGTGATTTGTACGTTTAAAACACTGCTTTGCATCAAATCCAGATTTTTCCCTGGGACTTTTGGCGTCTATCCCACTCATCCATGCAAAAACTCAGATGTTAAAGAGGAACTGTAACATAAAAAGATCCCCTGGGGGGTACTCACCTCGGGTGGGGGAAGCCTCCGGATCCTAATGAGGCTTCCCACGCCGTCCTCCATCCGTCAGGGGTCTCGCTGCAGCCCTCCGTGGAGTCCGGGCAGCGGTGACGTCATTATTTACCTTCCTGGCTCCTGCGCAGGCGCTCTGACGGCTGTCGGCTCCGAACTACACGGAAATACCCGATCGCCGTCGGGTCCGCTCTACTGCGCAGGCGCAAGTTTCCTGCGCCTGCGCAGTAGAGCGGACCCGAATGAGATCGGGTATTTCCGTGTAGTTCGGAATGGAAAGCCGCCACAGCGCCCCCGCTGGAGCCAGCAAAGGTAAATATTGAAATGACAGTCGGCACAGTCGCCGGCTGTTCGGAGGGCTGCGGAGAGACCCCCGTGGGACAGAGGACGGCGTGGGAAGCCTCATTAGGATCCGGAGGCTTCCCCCACCCGAGGTGAGTACCCCCCAGGGGATCTTTTGAATGTTACAGAGTCTCTTTAAACACCTTGAAACATCTTTTCCATCACTTTTCTGGCCAGCATAAGTGTTTCTAGTTTTTAAAGTTCGCTTCCCCATTGAAGTCTATTGCGGTTCGCGAAAGTTCGCGCGAACCGAACTTTTGCGGGAGTTCGCGAACTGAAAAATGGAGGTTCGGGCCATCTCTATTCATTAGCTGCCCTCCTCCCAGAGTATTCAGACACTCCCACTGAACTTTTCTCCTCCAATCGCTGAGTCACCTCAGCCTTACTTGTAAATACAAGTAAGCAGAGGATAAGCAGCTAGGCAGGGAAATAAATGGAAGAGGAGGAATATATTATAGATAAAAAGAACCACAAGCATTCAACTGTTTGGCACTGACTACTAAAGGGTCAGTGCTCCTTAAAGTGAACCTCCAGACTAAAAATCGACTCAGCAGCACTCAAAAGGCCTGGTGTTTCTTTAACAGTTTTACAGCATCAGAACTTTGTTTCTCTTATACAAGTCTCATTTTTAGCTGAACAGAAGAAAACTGCCCAGGCAGTTTTCCCCTTATGCTGTGCAAAGCATGATGGGATTTCTGATGTTGTTGTTCTCGTTCTGCTGTTTTGGTGCAATTTTTCTTTTTTTACATTTTGAATTTGACATTTGAAGCCTAGTGTGTGCAGCTGGGAGGGGAAATCAGGACACCGGATAGATGGAACTGTGTCTCCTGCTCCTTGTCACCTCCTTTCAACCAAAAAGATGGCTGCCCCCATGACAAAGATGGCAGCCCCCATGAATCACAAACATTTGCCTGTTCTATTAAAACAGGGTGGGTAAGAGATTATATTTCCTATCTATTCTAATTAACATAACTAATGTTACTTAATGACAGTATGTTTGTTTAGGCTGAAGTTTCTCTTTAAGTATGTGATAACTCCAAATTATAACAGCAGAAAAGTTTTTGCAAGTTTTGAATGCAGGATTAGCATCTTTATCACTTATTACACTTAGACCAGTTGCTGTTGAAATTTGATTTTTATGGTGACAATACCTATTTAAACAGATGTGTTTTGCATCCCAGAATTTTATTTGCGTTAGCTACCAATACTTGGCACTGTATACAGTTACTTGTTATCAACCAGTATTCACAACTCTTTCTTCAAGTCTGATGTACCCAAGTGTATGCCATCTATGATATACAGCAGTGTTCTCCCCAGGCTCTTTTAGCCGGGTGCTCCACCTGGCTAGATTTGGTGACCACCCGGCTGTCATCGGCTCACCTCCTCACCGCCTCCTATGCTGTAAGTAGAGTTGCCCTGCATTTTCATCTCGCCCCACCCGGCTACTTTTTCCTGCCACCCGGCTACTATTTCATGCCACCCGGCTGGAAAATAATTCTGGGGAGAACACTGCACAGTATATTGCTTTACCATTAGTACGTCCAAGGTGAATGACTTTACATTTATCAACATTAAATTAAATCTGTCATATGCCTGCCTATAATTCCATGTTATCAAGATCATGTTGTAATATGTTACTATAATTTTTGAATGCAGAGGCGGCGCTACCATAGAGGCAGAAAGGGCAATTGCCACAGGGCCCCAGAGCCAGTAGGGGCCCCCAAGGTGTCTCTCCCTAACTTAATAGTTGCTCCCCATGGCCTCTGCAGAGTCTTTGGCAGAGTAGAATCTCACCTGTGCTGGCAGACACACTCCTCTTTCAGTGTGTGGCTCTGTGCACTCCCACCTTCATCCACTACTGGCGGCATCTTCTCAGAGAGCCGCGGCAAGTTATTACATAATAACATGTGCCTGGTCACGGAGGAGAGGCACCCGTGTAGGGATGAAATAACTGATATTCTACTACTTAATTCCAATAGTAAAACATCGTTCATCTTTGGCAATATTTTATTATGTCTCACTATGTCCTCCCTTTCTTGAAGACTAATCCTAAAACCAGAGCCAGATTAAGACCACACAGGGCCCCAAGCAGAGCAATACATTCAGGGCCCCCCTCCTCAGCCAACCTGTTGAAAGGATGCCCCCCCCCCCCCGTTTAGGTTGCCCCCAGAATAAATAGCAATACAACCCCCCAGTAAAGGTAGCCAGATGTTCCCCCAGTATAGGTAGCCAGATGACCCCACCCCCCAGTATAGGTAGCCAGATGTCAACAGATGTATGGCCACTTTAATTCCCCAAGGCTCATTCCTCCCCCCACTCACTAATGTCCTGCCCTTTGCCACAATCTCCCTCTGTCAGGCCACACATCTTTACTGACATCCCTCCTGGCACCATGATCCCTGCCTCGCTAATGCTAATTTCCTAAGTTTTGGTACCCCTCCTTCCATCACTGTTTTCACTCCCCCCCCCCCCCAACATCCATGCCTTTTTGGTGGTCAGTGGCAGTGCATCACTGCCTGCACACAACCCACTTCACTATAGTATGAAACCCTATAGGCCACATCCATACTCAGTACTGACAGGTGGAAAAGCCATTATGATTCGATCATAGTGAAAGAATCTGCCTGTAACAAGTGATGCATGTATGGCCAGCTTTAGGTTATGGTTTTTAATAACAAGATTGGAGAGAGGAGAGAGAAGGCAAAGCAGGTGGTTTTGGTGCACGGCGCTCAGCGCTGGTTACACAAACCAGGAGCCCCATAGCAGCAATAATATGCTGCGTGGGGCGCGTAAGGGAAATTCGGGGCTCCGGTGATTGCCGTACCCCAAATTACACCTCCCTCAGAGTTGCAACGACTGGGAGGGGGAATAGTATTTACCGCCGCCAGGGACTTTATTGGCAGCAGGAAGAGCCGTCATTCGGCGCTCCCCGCACTTAACTCACCCGCAGCGTACAAATACTAAGGGCTCAGACACACTTTAAGCTCTTTTCTGAGCGCTTTTAGCCATCAGAGCTTTCTGAGAGCTTTTTAAAAAACACTCAAATTGACTTGCATTAAAATCATGGTAAAATCACGATTATGGTAAAATCGCTCAGAAAAGTGCTTCTGGTGTGTCTGAGCCCTTATGCAGATAAGAGGAGTAACGATGAGGAGAGAAAAGCTGAAAGAGAGGGAAGAAGGTATTTGCCTCACCAGGATTGCACTTTTATTTAGCTTTCCTGTATGACAAGAAGACACAGACACCCAGCACCAGGGGAAGAGGGAAACAAAGGTGAATGGGGGGGAGCTCGTGCACACCAAGAGCGATTTGAAAAGGGCTTGGCTAATGTTACCCTCACGGGTGTCTGCACGTCGGGTAAATTGGGTCTAGTGTTTGGCGAACACCTGGATGTTCGGGTTCGCGAACGTTCGCCGAACATGGCCGCGATGTTCGGGTGTTCGCGCCGAACTCCGAACATAATGTAAGTCAATAGGGACCCGAACTTTCGTGCTTTGTAAAGCTTCCTTACATGCTACATACCCCAAATTTGCAGGGTATGTGCACCTTGGGAGTGGGTACAAGAGGAAAAAAAATATTTGAAAAAGAGCTTATAGTTTTTGAGAAAATTGATTGTAAAGTTTCAAAGGAAAAAATGTCTTTTAAATGCGGAAAATGTCATTTTTCTTTGCACAGGTAACATGCTTTTTGTCGCCATGCAGTCATAAATGTAATACAGATAAGAGGTTCCAGGAAAAGGGACCGGTAACGCTAACCCAGCAGCAGCACACGTGATGGAACAGGAGGAGGGCGGCGCAGGAGGAGAAGGCCACGCTTTGAGACACAACAACCCAGGCCTTGCATGAGGACAAGAAGCGTGCGGATAGCAATGCATTTTGTCGCCATGCAGTCATAAATGTAATACAGATAAGAGGTTCCGTAAAAAGGGACCGGCAACGCTAACCCAACAGCAGCACGAGTGATGGAACAGGAGGAGGCGCAGGAGGAGAAAGCCACGCTTTCAGGCGCAACCCAGGCCTTGCATGAGGACAAGAAGCGTGCGGATAGCAATGCATTTTGTCGCCATGCAGTCACAAATGTAATACAGATGAGAGGTTCAATAAACAGGGACCGGAAACGCTAACCCATCACAGATGTTCATTGTTCATGTTACTTGGTTGGGGTCCAGGAGTGTTGCATAGTCGTTTCCAATCCAGGATTGATTCATTTTAATTTGAGTCAGACGGTCTGCATTTTCTGTGGAGAGGCGGATACGCCGATCTGTGACGATGCCTCCGGCAGCACTGAAACAGCGTTCCGACATAACGCTGGCTACCGGGCAAGCCAGCACCTCTATTGCGTACATTGCCAGTTCGTGCCAGGTGTCTAGCTTCGATACCCAATAGTTGAAGGGTGCAGATGGATTGTTCAACACAGCTACGCCATCTGACATGTAGTCCTTGACCATCTTCTCCAGGCGATCGGTGTTGGAGGTGGATCTGCACGCTTGCTGTTCTGTGGGCTGCTGCATGGGTGTCAGAAAATTTTCCCACTCCAAGGACACTGCCGATACCATTCCCTTTTGGGCACTAGCTGCGGCTTGTGTTGTTTGCTGCCCTCCTGGTCGTCCTGAGTTTGCGGAAGTCAGTCTGTCGGCGTACAACTGGCTAGAGGAGGGGGAGGATGTCAATCTCCTCTCTAAAGTCTCCACAAGGGCCTGCTGGTATTCTTCCATTTTGACCTGTCTGACTCTTTCTTCAAGCAGTTTTGGAACATTGTGTTTGTACTGTGGATCCAGAAGGGTATAAACCCAGTAATTGGTGTTGTCCAGAATGCGCACAATGCGTGGGTCGCGTTCAATGCAGTCTAGCATGAATTGAGCCATGTGTGCCAGAGTCCTGCCAGAATCCTCATCATCCTTTTGTGAGCGTTGTGATAGTTGTGATGCATCATAGTCGTCACCTTCTTCCTGGTCTGCTGACCATTCGCGCTGAATTGTGGAAGTCCAACGTGCACCGCTCTGGCCCTCGTCAGTGGTGGCATGAAATTCCTGCTCCAACTCCAGCTGTTCCTCCTCCTCTTCTTCGTCATAGCTGCTGGGGCCAGCGTTTCCTAAAGCAGATGGCCTGATGTTGGTATCATCACGCTGATCGTTTTCTCCTTCAGATTCCCCCGGTTGCATCATGACAGCTGTTTCCTTGATTTTCAACATTGACTTCTTCAGTAAACACAGCAGTGGTATGGTAATGCTGACTGAAGAGTTGTCACTGCTCACAAGCAACGTGGATTGCTCAAAATTTTGGAGGACTTGGCAGAGGTCCAACATGTTGGCCCAATTGGATCCACAGAAGCTTGGCAGCTGTCCGGATGCGCCTCGGTACTGCGTCGTCATGTACTGGACCACTGCACTCTTCTGCTCGCAAAAGCGGGCTAGCATGTGCAGCGTAGAATTCCAGCGCGTAGGGACATCACACAGCAAGCAATGGTGGGGGAGATTGAAGCGCTCCTGCATCTTGGCGAGTGCCCCCGAAGCAGTACTGGAATTTCTACAATGTTTGGCCACTCGTCGCACCTTCAACAGAAGATCGGCCACGCCTGGGTATGTCCTCAGGAACCGCTGAACTACTAGGTTCATCACGTGCGCCAGGCAAGGGATGTGTGTCAGCTTAGCTAACCTTAAAGTGCGAATGAGATTACTCCCATTATCACACACAACCATGCCCGGTTTCAGGTCCAGCGGTGCCAGCCACAAATCCGTCTGTTCCTTTATTCCCCTCCAAATTTCCTCCCCTGTGTGCTGCTTATCCCCAAAGCAAATCAGCTTCAGCAACGCTTGCTGACGCATGCCAACAGCTGTGCTGCACTGCTTCCACGATCCTACTGCTGCTGGGTTAGCGTTTCCGGATGAGGTACAGCTTTGAGATGCGTTGGAGGAGAAGGAGTCAGAGAGGTAGGTGCTGCTGTTGTTATCCAGTGGGAGGGACGGCGGTGCAGCTGTTTGCGGCGTGGGCAACACCCGCGCCGTAGCAGGTGAGGAATCGCTGCCAGGCTCCACAAGGTTCACCCAGTGCGCGGTAAGGGAGATGTATCGACCCTGGCCGAACACACTCGTCCAGGTGTCAGTGGTGAGGTGAACCTTGCAGGCAACGACATTCTTCAAGCTTCGGGTTATTTTGCTGACCACGTGCTCATGCAACTCAGGCACTGCAGAGTGCGCAAAGTGGTAGCGGCTGGGAAACACATAACGTGGGATGGCCACTGACATCATGCCCTTGAAGCTGTTTGTCTCCACCACTCGATATGGCAGCATTTCGCAGGCCAGAAGCTTGGCTATGCTGGCTGTTAGTGCCACGGCCCGGGGGTCATTTGCTGGCAATTTCCTCTTGCGCTCAAAAATCTCCGAGACAGACAACTGAACCGTAGGGCTGCACACTGAAGGGCTGTTGGTTGTTGTGTTTGATGAAGACTGGGAGACCTCAAGAGCACTATTCCGGAAAGTGACAGTGTCAGCGTCGTCTGATGTTTGTGAATGTTGTTGTGAACCACGCAATGGCCAGGGCTGTATTTAGGGTTTGGGCTCCCCTAGGCACCCCAAACCTATTGCGCCCCCCGCCCCCCCCCCCCCCCCCTCCAGGAGGACATTGAGAGCGCGCCGCAGCGAAAAATGGGCGTGGTCACAGAATGCAGTAGGCGTGTCCATAATATACAGTGGGTGTGACCAATTAAAATTTCCTAGTAAGAGTGCAGCCCAAAGTCGGTGGGGCCATGTTTTCTCCCTGGGTATGAGTAAAGTGACCCTAAAAAAGCAAGTAGGAAATGTTCCCCCCAAAAAACACACATTAGCCAGTGCTCTCTCGCACAAAATAGTGGTAGGTATTAAGATTGTGAGCTCCCCTGAGAAAAGTCAGTAACATGACTATGTTCTCTGCAAAGTGCTGCAGAAGATGCCAGTGCTATATAAATACATAAGAATATGGTAGGACATTAGACTATGGCAGGATTAGATTGTAAGCTCCTCAGAGGATAGTCAGTGACATGACTACGTACTCTGAAGTACTGCTGAAGATGGCAGTACAATACAGTACAGTAGTATGGCAGCATGGCGGCGTAGTGGTTAGCGCTCTCGCCTTGCAGCGCTGGGTTCCCGGTTCCAATCCAGCCAGGTCAACATCTGCAAGGAGTTTTTATGTTCTCCCTGTGTCTATGTGGGCTTCCTTCAGACACTCTGGTTTCCTCCCACATTCCAATAACATGATACAGATAAGTTCATTGGCCTTCCCCTACAAATTGGCCCTAGACTACGATACATACATACACTTATGACTATGGTAGGGATTAGATTGTGAGCCCCTCTGTGGGACAGTTAGTAACAAAATAATACATACTCTGTACAGCGCTGCATAATATGTTGGCACTATATAAATAATTAGTATAAGTACAGTATAAAGTAGCCAGGTCTATAGGTGTCCCCAATATAGACATACTATAGGTGTCCCCAGTATAGATAGCCAGGTCTATAGGTATCCCCAGTTTAGGTAGTAGTCAGGGGCGTAACTAGAAATCACTGTGCCCCCTTGCGAAAATTTGGATGGGGCCCCCCTCATAGGTGCCAAATAATCATCATGGGGCATCATTTCACCATAAAATCTGCAATTGGCTGCTATGGGGTGGGTATCTCCAAAGGGGGGCTGCTGCTGTGGGGTGGTGGGAGAATATCTCCAAGGGGGGGCTGCTGCTGTGGGGTGCTGGGAGAATATCTCCAAGGGTGGGGGGCTGCTGCTGCTGTGGGGTGGGTGGGAGGGACAGTATCTCCAGGGGGGCTGCTGCTGTGGGGTGGTGGGAGAATATCTCCAAGGGGGGCTGCTGCTGCTACTGTGGGGTGGGTGGGAGGGAAGGTATCTCCAGGGGGGGGCTGCTGCTGCTACTGTGGGGTGGGTGGGAGGGAAGGTATCTGTATCTCCAAGGGGGGGCTGCTGCTGTGACGGACATCGGGGTTCCCCCTCCTGTCACCCTGATCCTCCATAGCGCTGCCGCTGCATTATAAACAGCTTCTCACTCACTTTCCCTGGCTCTGAGCTCCGTTAGATGTTAATGCTGCAGCGTGGACCTATGGAGGGGCATGGTGACAGGAGGGGGGGGCCCAAGAAGAACCAAGAAGAAGTCATCCCCCCCTCTGACCCTGCTCCCGTTCGGGGCGCCCTGTCCCCGCCGCAAATTGAGCCTTCAGAGACGAAGCTGAGCTGATCTAGGGCAGAGACGAGTCTCTGCCAGGGTCTCTAGCAGGCTACTCCAGAGACGGATAAAGACCAAACTGGGCCCTAAGCAAAGTGATAACTTTGGGCCCCCCTGCTCCTGTTGCAAGTCAGGTCGCGTTGATAAGGGAGGTTTACAGGAAGTTAAAAATGGACATTTTAATGCTCTCTAAATCTAAATGTTATTACCCAGCGCTTGCTGAAATAGAAAGTAGCCATACAGCCTTGCTTTTGTGGCCATGTTGCCTTTCATGTATGGGGACATCTAATCAGCGCAGATCTGAGTATGGTCCATACATGCCCAGTAGTACGAAGGTACGCATGCATGGCTTTTTCCTGTGTGTATGAGCAGATTCGTGCTACTGGGTATGGACAGACCGAAATTGAACTTGCGTAGTATGGTCGCGCTCATACACTAATGGGAACGTAGCCACAAAAGGTAAAGAGGGTACCAGCCAGCAGAAGTGAGTTTGTGAACGATCTCAAAAGCCTCTGGAGTATCCAGGTAAGTAGCTAACAAACATTTTCTCCTCACAGGTTTGCTTTAAGTGGCACAGAAACAGACAGCTACATGACAGACAGACACAGAGAGGCAGCATTTCACTTGTCCGCCGGCAAGCTCCTCCTGTGTCCTGTCTCCATCCCTGCCAGCACCTGTACATTTTGTGACTGTGTTAATACATAGGGGTCACAGGTAGCCAGTGGGGACAGAGATAGGACACAGGAGGGAGTGTACCAGTGGACAGGTGCACACTGCAGGGCCCCAGGGGGAGCACAAGATGGGTTGAGACCTGGGGAGCCTGCCAGTCAGCCCTGCATGATACCCGTGGCAGCAATTCCATAGATTTCAATGTGAAATCTATTAAAAATCTGTTGTGCGACAGTGAGGGCCTATTTCCACTGAGCCCAAAACCAGGCATAATCTGCAGTGTTTCCCCACATACGAGAGGGGCAGGGAAACGCTGCTTATCTCTATATCTTCAGATTTTTGCAGCATGCAGCCAAATCACTATAGCCTTGCATGGAACAACCTAGCAATTCAGGCTGTGGCTCCGCAGCAGAACAGCTCCTAGTGGAAACCGACCCTAATAGATCCCTCTCCATTTAGATTGAAAGATCTGGCACTTGGTTGCATCCAGTAGCCATCTGGCAGAGTGCGGCCAACATAAAAAGGTTTGGAAATGGACACGGTACCTGCCCTGTTGCGAAGCCATAGCCAAATTGCTATACCCATGCCATGCACAGCTATAGAGATTTGGATAGGTGCTGGGGAAAACTACCCCATGCTGTGCAGAATCGCACCGGCATGCAATTCAGACAGCATGCTATTGTCTGAATAGGCAGTATTTCCCCATCACGCTTGCATGCAGGGAAACTGCATATTCGGAATTAGTGGAAATGGGCCACATGGAAGGCATGACAGGAGAGGCAGACAGCCAAGTGGAAGGCCTGACTTGATAGATAGATAGATAGATAGATAGATAGATAGATAGATAGATAGATAGATAGATAGATAGACAGACAGACAGACAGACAGACAGACAGACAGACAGACAGACAGACAGACAGACAGACAGACAGACAGACAGACAGACAGACACATGGAAGGCCTGACTAGATAGATAGACAGACAGCTAGACAAACAGACCGAGACACAGACAGACACATGGAAGGCCTGACTAGCAGGGGCGTAGCAATAGGGGTTGCAGAGGTAGCGACCGCATCGGGCCCTTGGGCCAGAGGGGCCCCGAAAGGCCCTCCCTCAACTACAGTATTAGCTCTCTATTGGTCCTGTGCTCATAATAATCACTTCTATAGATACTTTGAATAGTGGTAATCCTTAACAAACTGTTTCCCATCCTTTTCTTGCACCTGTGACACTGTAGTTGCCATTGGCAGGTTTTGGTGCGCCGTATCAATTGGTATGTATAGAGTGCTTGGGGGGGCCCCATTGTAAAACTTGCTTCGGGGCCCACTGCTCCTTAGCTACGCCACTGCTGACTAGATAGGTAGATAGACAGACAGAGAGACACATGGAAGGCCTGACAGGATACACAGAGCCACATGGAAGGCCTGACTAGATAGACAGACAGACAGACAGAGACACAGACAGACACATGGAAGGCCTGACTGACGTAACACACTGACAATACCCTGAATAACACATAGAATAGCACACAGAGAGAAGGGTGAGACATGCAAGTAAACTGGCAGAGGCAAACATGGAAACCGAAACAGCTATGTGAACGTTAGGTGAGAAACACACACAAGCCAGCCAAGTAGAAATAGAAGCATCACCTGAGTCACATCATGGAGAAAGTTATATGAAAAAATACTGATTACACACTGAGAGTACCTTGCTCATGGTGGGGTCTGGGGGAGGAGAGTTTGAATCACTAGTTGAATGTTATCATGCAGTTATGTAGGGAGAGCAAACACCAGCACTGAAGATCTTCCCGGGCACTCTGAGATATGCTGCAGCAGCAGAGGAGCTGAATGAGTGAGTCATCAGCACTGTTGATAAACATTCATTCAAACTTCCTCTCCGTGCTCACCCTTCTGCTCTCTCCGTACTCAGTCAGCTGTGCAGTAACTATCCTATATGTTCTTCTGGTGCTCTCTCTGGCTTATATGCAGTGGTGATTTACAGGTAGATGGTCAGGCTCCAGCTACTACTCGCTCTGGCTGCTCCCATGAATCGACTCATGAATCAAAGATTGCTGGCCTAGATTCTAGGGCAGCAATATTTGACTCATGAGTCGACTCATGAGTCACAGGAGCAGCCTGCTAGAGACTCTCTGGCAGAGACTCGTACCTAGCTGAAGTGATGGGAAGTCCGGCTCACTAAAAAGCCACATGCGGCTAGGGGATGACGCGCTGGGCCATCCCAGTACTGAAGTAGGGGGGGGGGAGCGAGTTCCCCTCCATGTGGTTGTGCTCTCTGCCGCAGACCCCCCCCCCCCCCCCCCCCCCCCTCTGAAATCAACTTTTTTTTTCCCCATGATAACATTTTTACAAGAAAAAAAAAATAATAATAAAAATACATAGCTAATAGGTGGGCGCAACCCCTCGAGGGGCCGCCCATGGCACCGGCCCACGGGTGCCTCTTAAGAGATACGGCCCTGGCAATGGCTGGGCTACTGCTGCTGCTGAGGAGGGTCTGGTGGTGAGTCTGGTGACCCCAAGGGAGGCAGTGTTGCTGGTACCCTGTCCTGCCGCGTTTGCCCACAGAGTGGGATGTTTGGATACCATGTGGCGGGTCATGCTGGTGGTGGAGAGGTTATTAATATTTTTCCCCCTGCTCAGGCGGGTCTTGCACACCTTGCAAATCACCATGGTACCATCCTCACTGCAGTCTTCAAAGAAAGGCCAGACTTTGGAGCACCTGCCTTGCTGGCAATTTCTGTTTGCGCCTCTTTTGCGTCTCACTTGAACTTCCACGCTTGTGGTGCCTGAAATTTCGCGCCGCCTACCTTGTGGCACAAGGCGAACTCGTGCAGCAGTGGGTTCTTCAACAGACTCATCTGTGCTGCTACGACGGCGATGTTCTCCTTCACAAACAAAATCTGGGTCTGTGTCCACATTGTCCAAACCCTCCTCTTCCATCTCCTCAAACTCGTCATATGTGATTGTGGGCCGCCGCCGTGGAGTAGAGCTCCCCAGAACAACCTCTGCGCAGCTCACTCCAACGTCGTCTTCCAGATCTTCTCGGCCGACCTCCTGCAATTGAAACCCCTCCTGCCCAACTTGCTCTGGGATTTGGGTTTCAAAGTCCTCGGACTCGCCTTGCATTTCAGTGCGCGGTGCATTTCCCACAGTAAATGGTTGTGAATCCGGTCACAACATTTCTGGCTGTTCCATTGACCTTTGAAAGGTGGAAGTTTGTTGGGCTGGGAATAGCTCCTGCGAATACCCCATTGTGTCCTGAGGAAATTCTTCGGACTGGTTATTTGGCAGTTGTGTGCGTGGTGTCGCTGCCGTTGTGTCAGCTTTGTGCCCACTGGCTCCTTGTAACTGGCTGAGGCCTCGGACCTCGTGCGTGATGTGCTGGTGCTGCTTAACCCACTGCTGGACGCTTGAGAGGTCATCCAATTAATTATCTGGTCCTGTCCTTTTGGATTTGTGAGGGTTGATTTCCTGGACAACATGGGCGGTATTGAGTGGGTTTTCTTCGGTGCTCCACTGTGGCCTGTACTTGAACCGTCAGGGGAAACACCTCTTCCCTTGCCCCTCCCTCTTTCACAGGATTTCTTCTTCATTTCACTTATCCTTAAAGTACACGCTGACTGGCAGCAGTACAGTGGCAGTACAGAAATGCTATATAGTGGTGGGTGAGCGGTGTACTACTATTCCCAGCAGCGACACAGAGCACAATGCTATACAGTGGTGGGTGAGCGGTGTACTACTATTCCCAGCAGCGACACAGAGCACAATGCTATACAGTGGTGGGTGAGCGGTGTACTACTGTTCCCAGCAGCGACACAGAGCACAATGCTATACAGTGGTGGGTGAGCGGTGTTCTACTATTCCCAGCAGCGACACAGAGCACAATGCTATACAGTGGTGGGTGAGCGGTGTACTACTATTCCCAGCAGCGACACAGAGCACAATGCTATACAGTGGTGGGTGAGCGGTGTACTACTATTCCCAGCAGCGACACAGAGCACAATGCTATACAGTGGTGGGTGAGCGGTGTACTACTATTCCCAGCAGCGACACAAAGCACAATGCTATACAGTGGTGGGTGAGCGGTGTACTATTGTTCCCAGCAGCGACACAGAGCACAATGCCATACAGTGGTGGGTGAGCGGTGTACTACTATTCCCAGCAGTGACACAGAGCACAATGCTATACAGTGGTGGGTGAGCGGTGTACTACTATTCCCAGCAGCGACACAGAGCACAATGCTATACAGTGGTGGGTGAGCGGTGTCCTACTGTTCCCAGCAGCGACACAAAGCACAATGCTATACAGTGGTGGGTGAGCGGTGTACTACTATTCCCAACAGCGACACAGAGCACAATGCTATACAGTGGTGGGTGAGCGGTGTACTACTATTCCCAGCAGCGACACAGAGCACAATGCTATACAGTGGTGGGTGAGCGGTGTACTACTATTCCCAGCAGCGACACAGAGCACAATGCTATACAGTGGTGGGTGAGCGGTGTACTACTGTTCCCAGCAGCGACACAGAGCACAATGCTATACAGTGGTGGGTGAGCGGTGTACTACTATTCCCAGCAGCGACACAGAGCACAATGCTATACAGTGGCGGATGAGCGGTGTACTACTGTTCCCAGCAGAGACACAGAGTGGCAGTAAACACAATGCTATACAGTGGTGGGTGAGCGGTGTACACAGAGTGGCAGTAAACACAATGCTATATAGTGTGGGTGAGCGGTGTACTACTGTTCCCAGCAGCGACACAGAGCACAATGCTATACAGTGGTGGGTGAGCGGTGTACTACTATTCCCAGCAGCGACACAGAGCACAATGCTATACAGTGGTGGGTGAGCGGTGTACTACTATTCCCAGCAGCGACACAGAGCACAATGCTATACAGTGGTGGGTGAGCGGTGTACTACTATTCCCAGCAGCGACACAGAGCACAATGCTATACAGTGGTGGGTGAGCGGTGTACTACTGTTCCCAGCAGCGACACAGAGCACAATGCTATACAGTGGTGGGTGAGCGGTGTACTACTGTTCCCAGCAGCGACACAGAGCACAATGCTATACAGTGGCGGGTGAGCGGTGTACTACTGTTCCCAGCAGAGACACAGAGTGGCAGTAAACACAATGCTATACAGTGGTGGGTGAGCGGTGTACACAGAGTGGCAGTAAACACAATGCTATATAGTGTGGGTGAGCGGTGTACTACTGTTCCCAGCAGCAACACAATGACTGGGGGGACCCTGGCTAGCCTGGCTGGACAGAGAACTACCCTGCCTGCCTACCCAAAACTAAACCCACAGACAAATGGCGGAAAAATGACGTGGATCGGGTATTTATTTACCCGAACCCCACGTGACCCGTTCGGCCAATCAGAGCGTGTTCGGGTCCGAACCACGTGCACCGTTCGGCCAATCACAGCGCTAGCCGAACGTTCGGGGAACGTTCGGCCATGCGCTCTTAGTTCGGCCATATGGCCGAACGGTTTGACCGAACACCATCAGGTGTTTGGTCGAACTCGAACATCACCCGAACAGGGTGATGTTCTGCAGAACCCGAACAGTGGCGAACACTGTTCGCCCAACACTAATTGGGTCATCTGCCCTGCCCTGGACTCCCGCTGTAAACCCCAGTCCCCCCCCCCCCGCCCAGCCGCCGCTCCCGTCCTAGCGTCAGACCTCGATTAGGCGCCGACCAATAGCGCGGGCGCTAGGACCTAGCACACTGCACTGATATGCGGAAGTGACATCACTTCCGCATATAGAACGTGGTGCGTCCGTGCAGCCGTTGTAACTGGTCAGGTCGCCTGCTGATTGAAGTCTGATGCTGCAAGGTGAGGGGGGCGCCTGTCACTACCTAACCTGGGGGGTCCCTGTTACTTCCTAACCTGGGGGGCGCCTGTCACTTCCTAACCTGGGGGGCACCTGTCACTTCCTAAATGGGGGTCCCTTTCACTACCTAACCTGGGGGGCACCTGTCACTTCCTAACCTGGGGGTCCCTGTCACTACCTAAATGGGGGTCCCTGTCACTACCTAACCTGGGGGGCACCTGTCACTTCCTAACCTGGGGGTCCCTGTCACTACCTAACCTGGGGGGTCCCTGTCACTTCCTAACCTGGGGGACGCCTGTCACTACTTAAACTGGGGGTCCCTGTCACTTCCTAACCTGGAGGTCCATGTCACTATCTAAACGGGGAGTCCCTGTCACTTCCTAACCTGGGGGCGCCTGTCACTTCCTAACCTGGGGGTCCCTGTCACTACCTAACTTGGCCATCAAACAATGTACAGAAGGAGCCCCACAAATAGTAGCTATCTTCGAGTGTGCCCTGGTCAAGGTCTCAGTGTCCAGACAGACCTGCAGCAATCCCAAAAGCAAGTAGGACCGGCACCGCTCTCATCAATGGTATCAAAGCACTTTTATTGTATTAAAACGGCATAGCAATGACAGACGCTGTTTCGGGACTCAGCCCTTTCTCAAACTGCACTCACCCACCCCCAATAAAAACACCAATCGGTGTCCTGCTGGGTGGAGCCTATGTGGCGGACCTGATGGAGAACAGTTAACTTAATATGCAAACTAGCAGAAGTCTAATCAAAGTATTTACCTGTCAGCCATGGAAAAATTCAGCAAGCGCTAACAGGAAGCCGCACGGAGGAGGAACACTATAGTGTGACGCCAAGTAACTTCTGCCTCATGCGCCGCTTGAACCAATCAGGCTCATTGCCTGGCTACCATTGACCCAGTAAGACGCGTGTATGTAACTTCCGGCGAGCCGGATGTTTTGGGAACTAGTGGAACGCAAAAGGATGCGCTCCACGGATGCCTGCGGACTTCCTATATCCATGCGGCCGCTGATTGGTTCAAGCGGCGCATGGGTCGGAAGTTGCTTGGCGTCACACTATAGTGTTCCTCCTCTGTGCGGCAGCCTGTTAGCGCACGCTTGCTGAATTTTTCCATGGCTGACAGGTAAATACTTTGATGAAACTTCTGCTAGTTTGCATATTAAGTTAACTGTTCTCCATCAGGTCCGCCACATAGGCTCCACCCAGAAGGACACCGATTGGTGTTTTTATTGGGGGTGGGTGTATTTAAAGATTTGTGCACGGGTGTATATTTAGGCTATTGCAGTTTGAGAAAGGGCTGAGTCCCGAAACAGCGTCTGTCATTGCTATGCCGTTTTGATACTACCTAACCTGGGGTCGCCTGTCACTGCCTAACCTGGGGGCGCCTGTCGCTACCTAACCTGGGTGTCCCTGTCGCTACCTAACCTGGGGTTCCCGGTCACTACCTAACCTGGGGGTCCCGGTCACTAACTAACCTGGGGGGTCCCTGTAACTTCCTAACCTGGGGGACGCCTGTCACTACTTAAACTGGGGGTCCCTGTCCTTTCCTAACCTGGAGGTCCATGTCACTACCTAAACGGGGAGTCCCTGTCACTTCCTAACCTGGGGGTGCCTGTCACTTCCTAACCTGGGGGTCCCTGTCACTACCTAACCTGGGGGCGCCTGTCGCTACCTAACCTGGGGGCGCCTGTCGCCACCTAACCTGGGGGTCCCTGTCGCTACCTAACCTGGGGGTCCTGGTCACTACCTAACCTGGGGGTCCCTGTCACTACCTAACCTGGGGGGCACCTGTCACTACCTAAATGGGCGGTCCCTGTCACTTCCTAACTCGGGGTCCCTGTCACTACCTAAACGGGGGGTCCCTGTCACTTCCTAACCTGGGGGTCTCTGTCACTACCTAACTGGACTTGGGGTCCCTGTCACTACCTAACTGGGGATCCCTGTCACTTCCTAACCTGGGGGGCACCTGTCACTTCCTAACCTGGGGGGTACTTGGCGCTACCTAAACTGGGGGGGCTCCTGGTGCTACCTAAACTGGGGGGCTCCTGGCGCTACCTAAACTAGGGGGCACCTGTCACTACCTAAACTATCCAGGCCAGCCAGCACAGCATCACCACCAGCCAACCAGCCCAGAATCACTGTCAAAAAGGCCACAGCATCACCACCAGTCAGGCCAGCATTTACTTCAACCAGCCAAGCACAGCCCAGCATCACCGCCAGCCAGGTCACAGCATCACCCCCAGCCAATCCAGCCACAGCATCACCGCCAGCCAGCCCGGCCACAGCATCACCGCAAGGCCTTTCAGCTCACACATCATTCCCAATCCAGACAAAAACAGTATTGCCAGGCCAGCCAGGCACAGCAGCCAGTAGAGGAGAATTGAGTAGCCAGGTGAGAGGTGTCTACAATATTAAGGGGGCATTCTGCCTATTTATGTGAAATGATGTCTATTTATGTGCCTCATGACTGCTGAATTTGTCTTGTTATGGGCCTCATGATCGCTGAATTTGTCTTGTTGGGGGCTTCATGATTTGTTGGGGGCCTCATGATTGCTGAATGTGTCTTGTTGGGGGCATCATGATTGCTGAATGTGTCTTGATGGGGGCCTCATGATTGCTGAATTTGTCTTGTTGGGGGTCACATGATTGCTATCCGTGAGACTATGGGAAAAGCTGAATCATCATCATATGAGACAATAGCATTAAACCAACTGTTTTAGCTTTTTAAAACAGAAAATAATAGGATGTATGAAATTGTTTATTATCACAGTTTATTTTCAACTTGGATTTTCCATAATGTTCATGTATGAGTTAAAACATTTGTATTTAGTTTAAATTGCTGTTGCCACTTTGCGATAGATAGATAAGTGACTTTTGGGTTGCGGTCAGGGGGGTAACTAGAAATCCCTGGGCCCCCCTGCAAAAAAAAATCCGAGCCCCCCCTCCATAGGGCCCGCTCAGGGACTTTTGGGGGGCAGGAGGGGTCGCAACATAAGAAGAGAGCGTGGCCGCAGATCGGTGGGGAGGGTGGGATTGGTGGCAGCGGGCAGCAGCAGCGGCGGCAGGCAGGTCACATACCTCATTCGCCCCGGAGGTCTCCGATGTGTAAGAGCTTCATGTCACTTCCTGTTTACACAGGAAGTGACATGAAGCACTTACTGATGGGAAACCTCCGGGACAAGGAGGTATGTGACCTCCCTGCCGCCGCTGCTGCTGCCCGCTACCACTAATGATTGCAGGAGGGGCCGCGCTGAGAGGAGAGCCCAAGGTGAGGGAGGGGGGGGAACGTCCCCCCTCCCCACCAATCTGCGGCCACGCTCTCCTCTTATGCTGCGACCCCTCATGCCCCCCAAAAGTCCCTGAGCGGGGCCTAGGGGAGCCCCCCCCCCCCCACACATGAACTTGAGCAATGGTGGGACATTAGATTAGGACAGTAGTGGCGAACCTTTTGGAGGCCGAGTGCCCAAACTGCAACCCAAAAGTCACTTATCTTTCGCAAAGCGCCAACAGCAATTTAAACTAAATACAAGTATTTTAACTCATATGTGAACATTATGGAAAATCCAAGTTGAAAATAAACTGTGAAGATAAACAACTCATCCATTCTACTCCTGAAAAATGTATTGTTTTAGAAACCCCCTCCCCCAGTTTTAATTTTCTGTTTTAAAAAGCTAAAGAAAGTAGGTTTAAGGCTATTGTCTCATATGTGTAAGGACCCACGGAGACGCCGCCGCGTGGGGCAACATGGCGGCGGTCTCCGCTTCACTGCCAGCGAGTTTCGCTTCACACACGGAACTGCTGGCACGGGTTGGTGGGGACACCGCCGCCGCGGCTGGCGACATGGCGGCGGGTCTGGGGGTGCAGCCGGCGGTATTTAGTGTGCGTTCGTGCGCGGACCCTGGCCTCTCTGGTGCACAGAGGCAGAGGGTCACGCGCGCGCGTGCAAAGAGGCAGGATATTTACCTCTTACGCAGGAGGGTCAGCTGACTCTCCAGTCAGCTGATCGCAGGAGCCCTGGGGATTGGCTGGGCGGCTGGGTGGTGCTGCAGATGCGCTCCCAGCATAAAAGGAGCCTTCCTTCAGTTGCTCCTTGTCTGCTGTCGTGAAAACACTTCTGTGTTAGCGCTCAGACCTTAGTTCAGTGCCCTGGTGTTGATACTAAGGATTTCACACCTTAGTTAGGATTGTATTTGATATTATCTGTGTTTGACTCCGGCTATCCTTGACTACTCTCTCTCTCTACGCTATTGTACTTCTGCCTATCTGATTCTTGTTGCCGACCTCTGCCTGATTACTGATTACTCTTCTGCCTTTCGCTCCTGTGCCACTGCCGCCATCTCTGTTGCTGAACCCTTGCCTGTCTGACCTTTCTCCCTTCAGTCGAACGTCTCCCACTGGAGGGTTATCTCTGAGGCTTGCCTCTCCGAGACGCCTGCCCCAAGCAGACGATTACTGCTAGGGGTCGAGATTCCTCACTCTGCCTGGTTAGAGGATCTCACTCACGGGGTTCTCATTCAGAGGTAACCACACCTCTGAGGAATTGCCGTGTGGTGGATATTTCCACACTTCTGTGATATACTACTGTCTTTATTGTGTTTCTTTTGCTGAGGTGTCCAGAGGTTAGCAATATATCTGTATTATCGGTAATTCTGCAGATCATCAATAATTAGGTATATATCTGCATTCTTGGTGATACTGCAGATCGCCAATAATCAGATTCTCTCTGCGTGCTGACACCAATCGTTACAATATGATTATGATTCAGCTTTTCACATAGTCTCACAGTTAGCAATCATGAGGCCCCCAACAAGACAAATTCAGCAATCATAAGGCCCCCAACAAGTCAAATTCAGCAATCATGAGGCCCCAACAAGACAAATTTAGAAATCTTTAGGCACCCAACAAATCATGAGGCCACCAACAAGACAAATTCAGCAATCATGAGGCCCCCAACAAGACAAGTTCAGCAATCATGAGGCCCCCAACAAGACAAATTCAGCAATCATGAGGCCACCAATAAGACAATTTCAGCAATCATGAGGCCACCAATAAGACAATTTCAGCAATCATGAGGCCACCAACAAGACAAATTCAGTAACTATAAGGCCCCCAACAAGACAAATTCAGCAGTCATGAGGCACATAAATAGACAGCATTTGACATAAATGGGCAGAATGCCCCCTTAATATGGTAGACACCTCTCACCTGGCTTCTGAATTCTCCTCTATTGGCTGCTGTGCCTGGCTGGCAATACTGTTTTTGGCTGGATTGGGGATGATGTGTGGACTGAAAGGCCTGGCAGTGATGCTGTGGCCTGGATGGCGGTGATGCTGTGGCCTGGCTGGCGGTGATGCTGTGGGTGGTGATGCTGTGGCCTGACTGGCGGTGATGCTGTGGCCTCACTGGCGGTGATGCTGTGGCTGGGCTGGCTGGCGGTGATGCTGTGGCTGGGCTGGCTGGCGGTGATGCTGGGCTGTGCCTGGCTGGTTGAAGTAAATGCTGGCCTGACTGGTGGTGATGCTGTGGCCTTTTTGCCAGTGATTCTGGGCTGGTTGGCTGGTGGTGATGTTGGGCTGGCTGGCCTAGATAGTTTAGGTAGTGAGAGGTGCCCCCTAGTTTAGGTAGCACCAGGAGCCAGTGTAGGTAGTATAGTAGTCCCCAGTACAGCTAGTATAGTGGTCCCCAGTATAGGTAGTATAGTGGTCCCCAGTATAGCTAGTATAGTGGGCCCCAGTATAGCCAGTATAATGGTCCCCAGTATAGCTAGCATAGTGGCCCCCAGTATAGCTAGTATAGTGGCCCCCAGCCAGTATAGCTAGTATAGTTGCCCCCAGCCAGTAAAGCTAGTATAGTTGCCCCCAGCCAGTAAAGCTAGTATAGTTGCCCCCAGCCAGTATAGCTAGTATAGTTGCCCCCAGCTAGTATAGTTGCCCCCAGTAAGTATAGCTAGTATAGTTGCCCCCCGCCAGTATAGCTAGTATAGTTGCCCCCAGTAAGTATAGCTAATATAGTTGCCCACCGCCAGTATAGCTAGTTGTTATAAATCACCTTTTTGCTTTCGACACCAGCAACTTCTTAGAGTTGCACCTCACAGACTGTGAGATAACTTGACTCTCAACACAGCACGTATTATAGGAGATAGACCGTTCTCAGGCGTCTTCAAAGTACAAGGAGTTTATTTACTACACAGATATACAGATACAGTTCATCATATCTTAGCCAAGCAGATTCTTGCGTTGTGTTACAGCTTCGTGATTACCTTCCTGCTGAAGGTAATCAGGTCCTCTTATGTCTATACTATGTTACATCATCTAGACTTCCTATGTACAGCATACATTATATCAGATTACATAAGGAAAGGAAATAATTAGGTGGTCCAGTCAGCATATAGAGAGCATGAAAGTATGAATCAGAGTGAGCTCCGTCAGCCCATCCGGCCCTTTAATACCGACTAGGAAAGAGTTAAATGTGACCTCATCTTAGCCATCCCCCAGACCCGACTATTGGCTTAGACCCCTCGTGGTGTCATAATACCCACCTACTCGATTAATATTTAATGATGCCTTTTGCTTACATACAGGAATGTGGTATTTTGTAAATATGGCCTATGTTGATTGTTCTCGTAGTACATTTGTCTGGGGCAGTGTAGGCCTGTGGCCTTCCTTCAGGAACATGTTCTCAGTATCTGCTTGTATCATCTGCTTCAAGCAGACACTGAGATGCTTCTGCCTGCATCACAAGAACTCTATTTTAAAGGTATATTCTGCGAAAAAGCCTTTTACCTAAACCTCAGGCAAAATAACTGAGGCCTACTTAAATTATAACAATCCCCCCTAAAATGGCTTGATCCGCAGATCCCTGCTTCTGAACCCAACAGTACCTGGTTTCTTTTCTTTATGTTTCACTTTTCGATGTTCGTGCTCACACAACTTCTCTGCTCTAGGCGGTTATCCCTGGAAGAGAGGGCAAGACCTCTTGGTCTTCCTGTAACCAGGCTCTCTGGGGAGGCCCTACTTCTAAGCAGGGGTCTAGTCCTGGGAAAAAAGGTGGGTGGACTCTACCCCGACACTAAAAATGGGCATGGCCATGCAGCAGAATGTGGGCGTGGTCATGGGCGTGGTCATGGGTGGGCCATAGTCCTGGAAAAAGTAGTGAGTGGGCTCACCCCAGCCACGGATGCCACCCCCCATACTCCCCACCCCCCCAAAAAAGGATATATACAGTGGGATTCGAAAATTTGGCCAACCTTGTTAATTGTCAGGATTTTATTGTACAAATCATTGGTTGATAGATACGATAAAAAATGTCAGTTAGATATAAACCTTGAAAGCTTTAAACTTTAGGAGACACACAAAGCGTGATATCTGAGAAGTGAAATTAAGTTTATTGGATTTACAGAAAGCGTGGAGTAATTGTTTAAACTAAATTAGGCAGGTGCATAAATTTGGACACTGATGTCATTTTACTCATTCCAAAACCTTTACAAGTATTATTGGAACTCAAATTGGCTTGGTAAGCTCAGTCACCCCTGCCTACATACCCAGGTAAATCCAAATATGAGAAAGAGTATTTAAGGGGGTCAATTATAAGTTTCCCTCCTCTTTGAATTTTCACTGAAGAGTAGCAACATGGGGGTCTAAAAAAAACTCACAAATGACTTGAAGACAAAGATTGTTTACTGTCATGGTTTAAGGGAAGGAGACAGAAAACTGTCTGAGAGATTTCAGCTGTCCTTTTCCAGTTAGGAACATGTTGAGGAAATAGAAGACCACAGGCTCAGTTCAAGTTAAAGCTCGAAGTGGCAGACCAAGAAAAATCTTGTATAGATAGTAGCGCTATGTGGTGAGAACAGTCAGACATTTCTTTTTTGTGGTGGCCAAATGTATGCACCAGCACCTGCCTACTTTTGTTTAAACAATTATTGCACACTTTCTGTACATTCAATAAACTTCATTGCACTTCTCAAATATCACTGTGTGCGTCTCCTATATGATATATTTAACTGACATTTTTTATCGTAACATCCAACATTTATGCAGGAAAATCATGACGACTAAGGTTGTCCAAACTTTTGCATCCCAATGTATGTGTATATATATATATATATATAAATTAATTACAAATGAGTGCAACATTAATTTTACATTGGAAGATCTCCAAAAAGTAACACGTTGTAAAACAAAGTTACTTAATATGCAGGGAAACGATTAGTGCTCATAAACAGTGAACACAGTCCTTTAGAAAACAGACCATAAACTAGAGTAACGGCGGCCATGGCTTCATGCTGAACTTTTCTAGATTGAGAGTCATCTGCATTGCGATGTGTGGTCAGCCATTTTTTAACATAGGGTAAAGGATCCCATTCATCTGCAGGAGGACCAAGGAGACTAATAAATAAAAGCGAAGACAAGCGTTCAATGCCAAGCATATTCCTAATGGGTGTCATCACTAAATTCATCGTACTGAATCCCCTCTCACAATCACCGGATGTCACTGGAAGGCTGTTCACTGCTGTCATAATTGGTTTTAGATTATCAGGAATCTCTTCACCACCATTATCAATGAAGTCTCTGAAACCTTCACAAATGGATGCATAGTGGATTCGGAATCTCTTACACAATTGTTCCAGCTTTATTTCTCCTTCAGTCCAAGGGCTTTCCACATTCATTGGCCAGCGTTGGCAATTCAGTATGTCAAGTTCAGAGACCAGAGTTTCAAAATCATCGGTCTGTGATGAATTTAAAGGTCTGTTGCTTGCAGTTGAGGTATATAGTCTGGAACGTAAATTATCCACTAAAGACTGGTAAAATTGGGGGAGATTTATCTTTACTTGGCCTTTGGTGCTTTCTGTATTGATGATAACACCTTTGAAATTCCCTTTCTCTACAGATTCCAGTGCTTCTTTCAGGTGTTTGCCAGGCTTCTCTTTCAACTTTTCAATTGCACGAACTGACCTATTGATGAGCTGGTAGGCCCGTGGCAGTGTGATGTCATCACGTTGTAGGGCTTCAGATAGGATTCCCATTTCATATACAGCATCTGCAACCCCTGCAAGGTTTACCAAATATTCTGCTGATGTCAGGACCTTGTTAAGGCCACTAAATACACATTTCTGCTTACTGTTATGAGCAGAACTTGAGCTTGCTTGTATGAAATGGCTGTGTAATGCAGGCTATGACTCCCAAACTGCCCGTATAGCTCTTTGGCTGGAAGCAACCCACCGAACTGTAAAAACCTTTCCAATTTTAAGAATTTGCATTTCTAATTCTTTTGCGCATTTAGAGAGCTCTGATAGGTTTTTTGGTGACTGGTGATACACACTATACAACTTCTCAAAAAAAGAGGTTACATGGTGAAGTCCAGGAATAGCATCAACTGTATCTGCAATGCACAATTCAAGCCTGTGACATAAGCAGTGCCATTTCACAATCATTGGATATTTTGCACGGAGTCGTTCTAGAACACCTGACTTTCTTCCAAGCATTACGCTTGCACCATCACTACAAACCCCAATCAGGTTTTCATTAAGAAACTCATGATTGAACCCATGTTTACCAAGACAAGTTAGAAGAGTGGCTTCAATTGACTGGGCATCAGTTTTAGGCAAATGAAGCAAATCAAGGAAAAAAGTGACTGGCTTATTTTCATTAATAGTGGTACGAATATAAACAATTAACACTGACTGTGAAGAAACTGTAGTAGACTCATCAATAAACAATGACAGTTTTGGAGCCTGTTCAACAATTTTCTGGCATAGCCTTTTCCTCATTTCACTGGCAATGCAATCTATTATTTGCGCACCGGTATATTCGCTATGAAGAATACGTCCCACATCTGTACCATTTGCAGCTTGCAAGCTAACAAGATCACGGAAGTCTGTGTAAGGGCGATTTTTTTTTGCACAATAGTAGGCAATGCGAAACACTTTAGAGGTGGTTGCAAATTTATGCTTTTGCTGTTCTTCAATATTGGATTGCAGTATCTGCTTTTTAGATACAGCTTGAATATCTATTGCCTTTCTGTGTGATTCGGAAACCTTGTGCCTATGTATTTTCTTACGCAGTGATGTCAGCATGTCTTTTTTGTTCAATCCATGTGCAGAAATTATACCAGTGCTCCATTCTTTTGAAATAGACAGACCATTCGCAATAGACACTCCAAGGTGTTTAACCTCACGACATACAGTGCATCCCAAAAGGCCCTTTTCTACAAATAGCCAAGGGTACTTTATTTTAACCACTAGCCAGTGATTGTGGTCCCAGCATTCTGGTAGAATAATTCTCTCACTGATATCAGCAGCTGTATCTTCAGCCACATCACTGGTAATTACGTCCAAATTACTGACTGGTGTAGTTTCTGATACTGGGTCATCTTGCTGAAGCAGAGGTTCAATCTGTGATGAGCAACTTGCAGACTCAGTGTGGGATTTCTTAGAAATCTTAGAAAAAAAATCAGTAATATTTTGCTTTCGTTTGTTCATTGTTCAATTTTTAGACAATATTTGTGGAGAAATTAGGTCACTTTTTTGACAATATATCTGGAGACAGCAGGTCACTTTTTTGACAATATATCTGGAGACAGCAGGTCACTTTTTAGACAATATATCTGGAGACAGCAGGTCACTTTTTAGACAATATTTGTGGAGAAATTAGGTCACTTATTTTACAATATATCTGGAGACAGCAGGTCACTTTTTAGACAATATATCTGGAGACAGCAGGTCACTTTTTAGACAATATTTGTGGAGAAATTAGGTCACTTATTCTACAATATATCTGGAGACAGCAGGTCACTTTTTAGACAATATTTGTGGAGAAATTAGGTCACTTTTTTTACAATATATCTGGAGACAGCAGGTCACTTTTTAGACAATATATCTGGAGACAGCAGGTCACTTTTTAGACAATATATCTGGAGACAGCAGGTCACTTTTTAGACAATATATCTGGAGACAGCAGGTCACTTTTTAGACAATATATCTGGAGACAGCAGGTCACTTTTTAGACAATATATCTGGAGACAGCAGGTCACTTTTTAGACAATATATCTGGAGACAGCAGGTCACTTTTTAGACAATATTTGTGGAGAAATTAGGTCACTTTTTAGACAATATATCTGGAGACAGCAGGTCACTTTTTAGACAATATTTGTGGAGAAATTAGGTCACTTTTTAGACAATATATCTGGAGAAAGCAGGTCACTTTTTAGACAATATATCTGGAGACAGCAGGTCACTTTTTAGACAATATTTGTGGAGAAATTAGGTCACTTTTTTTTACAATATATCTGGAGACAGCAGGTCACTTTTTAGACAATATTTGTGTAGAAATTAGGTCACTTTTTTTACAATATATCTGGAGACAGCAGGTCACTTTTTAGACAATATATCTGGAGACAGCAGGTCACTTTTTAGACAATATTTGTGGAGAAATTAGGTCACTTATTTTACAATATATCTGGAGACAGCAGGTCACTTTTTAGACAATATATCTGGAGACAGCAGGTCACTTTTTAGACAATATATCTGGAGACAGCAGGTCACTTTTTAGACAATATTTGTGGAGAAATTAGGTCACTTATTCTACAATATATCTGGAGACAGCAGGTCACTTTTTAGACAATATTTGTGGAGAAATTAGGTCACTTTTTTTACAATATATCTGGAGACAGCAGGTCACTTTTTAGACAATATATCTGGAGACAGCAGGTCACTTTTTAGACAATATTTGTGGAGAAATTAGGTCACTTATTTTACAATATATCTGGAGAAAGCAGGTCACTTTTTAGACAATATATCTGGAGACAGCAGGTCACTTTTTAGACAATATATCTGGAGACAGCAGGTCACGTTTTAGACAATATTTCTGGAGAAATTAGGTCACTTATTTTACAATATATCTGGAGACAGCAGGTCACTTTTTAGACAATATATCTGGAGACAGCAGGTCACTTTTTAGACAATATATCTGGAGACAGCAGGTCATTTTTTAGACAATATTTGTGGAGAAATTAGGTCACTTATTTTACAATATATCTGGAGACAGCAGGTCACTTTTTAGACAATATATCTGGAGACAGCAGGTCACTTTTTGGACAATATTTCTGGAGAAATTAGGTCACTTTTTAGACAATATATCTGGAGAAAGCAGGTCACTTTTTAGACAATATATGTGGAGACAGCAGGTCACTTTTTAGACAATATTTGTGGAGAAATTAGGTCACTTTTTTTTACAATATATCTGGAGACAGCTGGTCACTTTTTAGACAATATTTCTGGAGAAATCAGGTAACTTTTTTAGACAATATATCTGGTGACAGGTCACAGGTGGTCACTTTTTAGACAAAAATATCTGGAGAAACCAGGAGGTCAATAATATTATCAGGCAATATATTACACTGACACTGGTCTGACTGGTGGGTGGTAATGGTATTATATCTGGCTGGACTGGCACTGGCAGGCAGAGTTAAATTAAGTCTCCTGAGTCCTGTCTGTACTAGCAGGCCTGGCCTGCAAGAGCAAGGTGGTGCACAGTGCACACACACTGTCTGTGACAGTGCTGCAGTCAGTCAGTCCGGGTGGGCTAAGAAGACTCTCTGGAGTGGACTGGGTGACGGTCACTCTCAGACTCAGAGTGACTCGTCTCAGGGAGCAAATAGGGCAGGCTAGCTAGCCTAGTAGGTAATGGAGAATCTGAATGGAGATCACAGATCAGATTTCGCACTCGCAGTCGCACTAGAGCTCAGCTCAGGAGCAGCAGACTGTCTCTCTGTCTGTCTGCTCTGCCTGTGTGGCTAAAATGGCGCTGGGGGCTGCTGGGCTGGGCTGGGCTTAGCCTGGCTGGGCTGGGCTGGGAGGTAAAGACGTCACGCCGCATCACGCGAGCGGCCGTCATTACGCTCCGGCTCCAGCTCCACCCACTAGAGGAGGGGAGAAGCCGGGAAAGAAAAGCCCAGCGCGCCGAGCGGTCATGTGACTAAGCTGTCACATGACCGCAGCGCCTGTGATCACGCGAGCTCAGCTGCCGCTCCGGCTCCGCCTACTAGAGGAGGGGAGAAGCCGGGAGAGAAGTGCCCAGCGCGCCGAGCGGTCACATGACCACTGCGGCTGTTCTGCGCAGTCTAGCCCAGCCACCAACCAGGAAATGGGGACAGGGTGGACGGCGTTCACGTTGAAGAAAAGGTTTGTGAACGTCGTCCACCCGCGTTCACGCCCCACTCGACCACTGCTTCTAAGTCCCTCTATACAACACTCTCAGCATTTGCGTCACTTGCGTATTACTCACAAACTTGCATGATCACAGAAAAGTGAAACTCGTTTGTCTGCTACACGACGGAGCAGTGCCAGGTGCCTTCTAAAAGAGCACCTTTATACAATCAGCTCCATCACAGGTACTACTAAACCTATACCCGTAACCCTGTATGTCCCTTAATTTGGAAATATTGGTACATGAGATTGTTTATGAGGCACCAATCTCTTGACCAGGTTAATTTGTTTTGCGTAATTTGACACACAACCTCACCTGGATAATGATGCCCAAAGTTGTCATCCCCATCCCGACGACCAGTGGGTGTAGGAACAAATTTTGAACTGCAGAGACCCAGTCCGAGTGTTCCTGGAACATCGCCGGAAACCTTTTCCACCAGGTCAGACTGGAACTCACCTGCTTATTTTTGTGTTCTAACTTGTTAAGATCACCTGGATCATGGTGAAACCTTACCTCTAACTTCGTGTTCTGTTTGTTTAACCGTTGTAACAAAGTGTGGTCGTCTTGGGTCAAAACCTGTTCCCATTTGTCCCATGTCGTGTTATCTTTCAGGATGGGAACTCCCCCTGAAGCTTTGAACTTTAGAATTCTCTTAACAATTTAAGGAATGACGTCATCAAACTTGGATGACTTGATCCATATGGGATCTCCGCTCATACAATAAGCTCCCCTCGAAAAATCTACCTGAGCAGGACAATTATGAAAATGTACCTTGAATGTGTCATTAGACATTATGTTTAAAAACAAACCTTTCCTTCAGCCACCGGAACTATTGCTTTGGCTTCAGGGCGGATCTTTTGAATGGTAGCCTCGCATTCTGTGTTATTGAGCCAGCAGGCGTCTTCACTGAATTTGACTTGCCCCGGCAAACACAGGTACCTCTGTGAGAATTGCCCGCATGAGGACAACTTTCCTTGTATCGCCTCCCCGTCTAGCACCAAAAAATGTTGACCTCTCAGGTCATGGTGTAAGACATGTGTTGAGGTGGGAACTAAGGAAGTGGCGGTGCCTAAAGAAGTGTTGCACCCTTTCCCTTTGTTCACCCAAACATCTCGAAGCTTCCATGCAAAAGATCCCTCTCCAGAAAAATCGATAAACCTCTCCTTGTCCAATCTCAGTTGTACAGGATCTTTTAGCATCTCCCTGACAAAATATGTCCCCAACTGTCCTGATTGGACCTCTTCCCCCCTTATGTCCTGAGGCAAAATGTGTACCTGAGGTCGGGAAGCCTGTACTCTCTGCAATCTTTCAATTAAGAGTACTTCTTCACTTACCCAACTAGCATGAGGATAAGTGGCTGCATATGGACTGTGTAATATTGTCCCCTGTTGTGACCCGTGTAGTGAGAATGGGGTTCCCTGTGTTGGCTTTTCCTCCCTCGGGATTGCTTTCCCCACTTTTGTCACCTGGAATTGTGGCTGGATCTCGATTTTTACTTCTTGTTTCGAGAACCACAAACTCTCGGCTTTCCAGCCTTTACGTGTGTATAGTTGTTTCAGAGACACTCTCTGTTGGTAGTTTTAGAGTGTGATGTTGTCCCCTGCGTCTCTCCTGTAAGAGAAGTGATGCTTACTGCTCGTTCCTCTCCAATCTGGAACCATCTCACTCTGGATAACCAAGACAAGGTATCCCTGAATCACACACTCCACCTTTTGCATGCACCCATTATACAGCAATGTACCTTTTAACAAAACTTTGGATTGGTGCATCGATTCTGGGAGTGTGACATTCAAGAGCAGATTTACACTGCCGTTCAATTCAAACTTCCAGCACACCTGACCCTTCAGACCTTTCACCAACATTGTGCCATGAAATTTGTTTGCACCTGGCACTTGTGATCTATTCCTCCTTCTCTGCTTGGACCCCACGTGCCAATCAGAAGGAAGTGGAAGAGGATCAGTACCTTTGTCTCCAAACATTAACATGCTTGGGCCTTGTGTTCTCATTAACCCCTTATTGTTCATGAGAATGTCCTCTCTTCAGTCTCCTAGGATGAAATGGCAGCCTAGGATCACCATCAGCACGGTACTCTTCATTATAAAAGCACCGCCTTGGGAAAGAAAAACATTAGCAATTTGCATTATGCTTTGCTCAGTCAGTTTTTTTAGTCTCTTTCCGATCTCCGAAATCTCGTTTTTTAGTCTCTTTCCAATTTCAGGAATCTCGCTGTTCTCCAAACTCGGATTGGCATCTGGAGCCTTTTGCTTATCCGACTGACATCTCTGTCTCGGCTGCCAGCACCTCAGCTTTCTTGCTTCCATATTGCCAAACTCCTGAAATTGAAATACAAACAAATCAATTCTTATTAATGATTTGGGTTTCGCCCTGCGGCTTGTACTCTGTACACTTTAAATTGATCAATATATACCGTAATTGATCTCGTTGCTTTATGGTTCTCATGAACTCTTTTTTACTCTTTTTGGTAGATTTGAGTTAAACTTCTCTCCCCTACCTAAGTAGTTTAAAATATACTCCCGCGGACTTCACCTTTGGAAGCTCTCACCTCATTGCAAGCTCTCCCCAAAAACCCCCCTTCTGTACATACACGGCCGTCGTATGCACAGAGTACGGATGCCACACACCTGTTGCTGCTTTGCAGGTGAGCCTGCAATGCTCTTGCTCATTTTCGCATTGACTTACCTAGAACTTAATCGATCGCAGCCCTCTCTGCTCGACGTCCTGTTTAGTGTACCCTCTGACCAATGCTTGCCGTGCTACTACCCCCAGACTACAAAACAAAAAAAATGTCTGCCTCCCGGTAGGAAGGAGCACTTTACACTTAAACTACTCAGGGTGCAGGGCTGAGCATTCCAGCTTCATATGCCTGTATGCAGATCCCTGAATGCCCACTTGGTAGGTAGTCATATGGCAAACACTGTACCGATACACTGTCACTCTGTAAATGGCAATTCCTTCATCTTTATAATTGCCCCACGAACTGCTGCCAGTTCAGTTCTTTGCGGTACACTTGGAAGGAACTGGAAAAAAATATTTGACCAATCAGTGGATGAGAAAACGCACAAACAGCCCCAGCCCAGCATTGACCTCTTCGTCAAGCTCTGGCCCTGTCCACGTCAAAAAACGGAAAAAACGTTACCGCTCTGCAGCCGCGGCGACGGATACCTGGATTGGTCAACTCCCTTTTTTATTCCAACTCCGACACCCCCTGATGCACTGTCCCCCCTTTTGTCTCTTGGGAACTCATGCTGCACCACCCGTTAAGGTGCCTCACTTAAAGGAATAATCCCATAAGCAACCCAGTACAGATACCCCCTCGATCCGCTCTTGCAAATCACTCACTGGGAAATATCTGACTTCTACGTGTCTTCATGCCTCTGGCTGGGAAACGCTTCCTATCCGTGACCGTGCAACCTGCTTGGCTCACGTATGCGGACACTCCCTGTGCCCAGACTTCTTTTGAGGAAATCATCTGGAAGCCGAGATACTCAGTGGAATCTCTATGTCCCCACTCTGGACCCCCTCCCACCAGCTGCTTCCGTGCACGGCGCCGTGTGCACAGCTGTGACGTGGGACATGGGATCCCCCCCAGCACATCCTCCCCCCTGCCATTAGGGCGTGCCTATCAGTGGGCGCTTCCCACCCCCTCCCCTCCTAATACATCATGAAGGTGGGAGTGGCTTTCTCAAACCTCCGACTCCATTTTGAGTCATGGCATGCCAGCCAAGATGGCTGCTATGTAATCCCCCATAGCAACCTCTCAATCCTATACACTTATAGAAAAGAAAGATACATGCACACTATACATTTCAGCATATATAGACATTTCAGCATATATAAACTCTCGGATGCCTGCAAAAAAAAACACATACAAGACAAATAGCACAGCAGTTTGTGAAGTTTCTTATCTCCTCCTCAGAAAAAAATGCAAATCATCTTGGACATGCAGACGGAGAAAAAAAAACATGCACTCAACCCCGTGCACTCAAACCTACGCTCTGCGATCCGTGAATATAAAAAAAACACATGACACTGAAGGAAAACAGAGATGAAAAAAAACACAGTCTCTGAGATAACAACGAAGGAAAAACAGCAAGAGACACTTATGTACGCTGCTCACACTGAAACCGCAGCAGCTACTGTCGGCCCTGTCACCCCCCCCCCCCCCTCTCCCTAAAAACCCACGGGAGGGAGAGAAAAATCCGCAGCTGCACATAACACACAAAATACAATACATCGCTGTACAACCAAATAACAAAACTTTTATACTTGCCAGTTGCTTGAGACGTTCTCCACTAATGACCGTTCGTTACAGCATTGGTCAAGTTTTGCTCACGAAGTTCTGGACCCCCTCGGGCTACTGATTCCTCTGCTCAGCAGATCGATTCCACTATGGCATTTGCCAAAGCCGCCGCCGGGAAAGCCCACGATCTGTATTTTGGCGTTAGGCGTGTGTACATCACACCAATATTATTCAGTCCACGAGCCTTCGCCGCTGTAATTACTCAAACGTCATTCCGTGCGCCCGGCTTCCTTGCAGCCTGGCAGCACCACTTATCTCTTCTCGATAAGTTTCCAGCGAGCATCTCAGCGTCTCCTCCGCTTGTTACTGTGAAAGTCCTGGAAGAACTAGATAACAGACTGACATCTGGCCCGGTCCTTGCCTGCCTTTTCTGCTAGACAGCGCTGGGTTCACGGCACCACTGTTATAAATCACCTTTTTGCTTTCGACACCAGCAACTTCTTAGAGTTGCACCTCACAGACTGTGAGATAACTTGACTCTCAACACAGCACGCATTATAGGAGATAGACCGTTCTCAGGCGTCTTCAAAGTACAAGGAGTTTATTTACTACACAGATATACAGATACAGTTCATCATATCTTAGCCAAGCAGATTCTTGCATTGCGTTACAGCTTCGTGATTACCTTCCTGCTGAAGGTAACCAGGTCCTCTTATGTCTATACTATGTTACATCATCTAGACTACCTATGTACAGCATACATTATGTCAGATTACATAAGGAAAGGAAATAATTAGGTGGTCCAGTCAGCATATAGAGAGCATGAAAGTAGGAATCAGAGCTAGCTCCATTCGCCCATCCGGCCCTTTAATACCGACTAGGAAAGAGTTAAATGTGACCTCATCTTAGCCATCCCCCAGACCCGACTATTGGCTTAGACCCCTCGTGGTGTCATAATACCCACCTACTCGATTAATATTTAATGATGCCTTTTGCTTACATACAGGAATGTGGTATTTTGTAAATATGGCCTATGTTGATTGTTCTCGTAGTCCATTTGTCTGGGGCAGTGTAGGCCTGTGGCCTTCCTTCAGGAACATGTTCTCAGTATCTGCTTGTATCATCTGCTTCAAGCAGACACTGAGATGCTTCTGCCTGCATCACAAGAATTCTATTTTAAAGGTATATTCTGCAAACAAGCCTTTTACCTAAACCTCAGGCAAAATAACTGAGGCCTACTTAAATTATAACACTAGTATAGTTGCCCCCAGCCAGTATAGCTAGTATAGTTGCCCCCGGCCAGTATAGCTAGTATAGTTTCCCCCAGTAAGCATAGCTAGTATAGTTGCCCCCAGTAAGTATAGCTAGTATAGTTGCCCCCAGCCAGTATAGCTAGTATAGCGGCCCCCAGCCAGTATAGCTAGTATAGTTGCCCCCAGTAAGTATAGCTAGTATAGTTGCCCCCAGCCAGTATAGCTAGTATAGTTGCCCCCAGTAAGCATAGCTAGTTTAGTTGCCCCCAGTAAGTATAGCTAGTATAGTTGCCCCCCGCCAGTATAGCTAGTATAGCTGCCCCCGCCAGTATAGCTAGTATAGTTGCCCCCAACCAGTATAGCTAGTATAGTTGCCCCCAACCAGTATAGCTAGTGTAGTTGACCCCAGTAAGTATAGCTAGTATAGTTGCCCCCAGTAAGTATAGCTAGTATAGTTGCCCCCCGCCAGTATAGCTAGCATAGTTGCCCCCAGTAAGTATAGCTAGTTTAGTTGCCCCCAGTATAGCTAGTATAGTTGCCCCCAGTAAGTATAGCTAGTTTAGTTGCCCCCAGTAAGTATAACTAGTTTAGTTGCCCCCAGTAAGTATAACTAGTTTAGTTGCCCCCAGTAAGTATAGCTAGTTTAGTTGCCCCCAGTATAGCTAGTTTAGTTGCCCCCAGTGTAAATGCCCCAGGAGGGTGAAAGCAGCGCTAGAAGGAGGGGCTGTGGAGGCACCGGTGGGGAGGGGGGACATATCCCCCCCCCCTCACTTGGGACCCCTCCTTCTGACTCTCTCCCCCTCCATAGCTAACTGTCGGGAAGTGCAGGGGAGGCCGGAGGCGTGCTGAGAATTACTCACCTCATTTCCGCGATCCAAGCATGGCAGCGTCATGTCGTCACAGATCTCCGCCTTCAATGCCGCCCACTGTGCTTCCGCTAATCATTCAGGAATTTAAGACATTTAAGACAGAGACCTGTGATGACACGACGCTGCGCTCCACGCTTGGAACGCGGAAATTAGGTGAGGAATTCTCAGCACGCCTCCGGCCGCCCCTGCACTTCCCGACAGTTATCTATGGAGGCGGAGAGAGGCAGAAGGAGGGGTCCCAGGTGAGGGGGGATATGTCCCCCCTCCCCACCGCTGCCTCCACAGCCCCTCTTTCTAGCGCTGCTTTCACCCTCCTGCTGTGCTGCTGTGGGGGGTCGTGGCGACACCCCCCTGGGTGTCCTTCACCCAGTGCGCCACGCCCCCCTGCGCTCTATGGTAGGGACGCCACTGCCTGACAGCTAAACTAAGGAGGGGAGGGGGGGAGGATCCAGGAGGAAACGCTGTCTGTATGTGTCTTATCATCTATGTTACGGAGAGCATTCCTGAAGACTTTATTGGAGCTGCCAGGGCCCCTGACCTTTCACTAGATCAAAGCAACTGCCTCTGTTGTCTGGTGGATAATGTGTCTCTGCCTAAGACCTCCCTCTACCGATGCCTAACCCTAAAACCTTTGTATACGGAGCCTAACCCTAAGACCTCCTTCTACCGATGCCTAACCCTAAAACCTTCCTCTACCAATGCCTAACCCTAAGACCTCCCTCTATTGATACCTAACCCTAAAACCTCCCTCTACTGATGCCTAACCCTAAGACCTCCCTCTACCTATGCCTAAAACGTAACCCCCGCCTAACATTTACCCTCCCTCCTAGTCCTAACCTAACCCCACCCCACCACAAAGTCGCGATTTGTGGCAAATAATGTAAAACTGGGTGCCCGGAGGCTCTGTAAGGGCTCCTGCTTCTGCAAAATGTGGTCTCTTGTGTGTGTTAATAAACTATCACTGTTAGCTTGTGTCATTACTGGGAGGTTGACCAACATTTTTTAAATCTGATTTTAGTTGTTTTATCATGTTTGGGCACCTCTCTCTTTTATAATAACCTCTGTTGGCAGGTAGTACTGCGAAAGCGCAGAATGCTCCCGGTGCCAGGAGTGTGATGGGGGTGCACACGTGGCTGGGCTGCACATGCGCAGTGCAGCCCGACTGGCACAACTATAGACTTCCTAATGGAGAAGATTGCTGAAGAACAGAGCATTCCCGGGAAGATGGCGAGTGAGCTCACCGAGTAAATGGGGCCAGAGAAAGTCCCAGGTAAGTATAAATTATTTTATTAATTCCGTCTGAGTACACTTTAACGGTATAGTGAGGATGGCATTTCCCCACAGGCATGGCCGGTGATTGCTTCTGTGGCAATTCAGATTTGTAAGTATAAATGTATACCTATTGTGGTAAACTCCATTATCGGAACATACTACACCATATTGGGCTCCTGGTATCCCTGTGCATTTTGTAGGAACCTTTTTGGTAACTCTCTCTCAAGTGATCTACTGATTAGACTGGTTTGTGCCATCATGACCTTGTCTTTTTGTCTTTTAGCAAAGGGTCTTGCTGAAGTTGGTGCACAGTGGATACACGGACCATCTCCACAGAACCCAGTTTTTGGGCTGGCATCCCGCTACAATCTTCTACAGCCTGATGCATTGCTTGAGGAGAACCAAAAATTTTACTTAAAATCCCTCCCTTATGGTGCACCAGATGTCTATAGTAGTTCTGGGAAAAAAATTAGCTCAGAGAAATTCATGAAGGTTCTGGATATGTACATGGATTGGCTTGAAAAAGCAGCAACTTTCACAAATGATAACTGCAGTTCAGATGCCAGTGTGGGAAGTTTCCTGCGAGAAGAAATTACACACCGTTCTCAGGAATGGGAAAAAACAATGGTTGGAACTTATATGGCATTTCTAAAGGGAATGCTCAATGTTGAAGATAGTATAAGTGGAACTCATACACAGGATCATGTAGCACTTTGTCCCTTTGGGGAATCTACAATTTTGCCAGGACGGGATTGCACATTTCCCATGTAAGTACCATAATGCATCGGTTAATATGTAACTTTGCATGGGACAGTGACTAGTGCATAGTATAGCAGTGAATGGGAATAACCGCTGCTTAAAGAGACACTGAAGCGGAAAAAAAATATGATATAATAATTTGTATGTGTAGTACAGCTAAGAAATAAAGCATTAGGAGCAGAGACATAAGTCTAATATTCGATTCCAGTACAGGAAGAGTTAAGAAACTCCAGTTGTTATCTATGCAAATTGCCATTGAGCTCCATGACTTTGAAAGTTGCAGAGAGCTCTGACTTCTGATTAGGTTATCTCAACTGTATTGTTTTTTCTTTTGCAGAGAACAGTTCAGGACAGGTCAAAAGTTCACTTCCTGTTTTGTAAAAAAACATTTAGAATGCTGAGTAGTGTGTAAACTGCAAATATTAGAGAATGATGCAATGTTATAAAAAAAAGCTGTATAACTTAACATAAAAATATGAGAATATTTTTTTTTGCTACTAATGTTCTAGTAATTATCCGTACTACACAACCAATTCATTATATCATCATTTTTTTCGCTTCAGTGTCTCTTTACAGGACTTTCAAAATGAGCCACTGGTATAAAATTTTACTACCTGGGTCTTCCCCTAGGGTCCTGCTGCCAGGCCTGTAAGGATTGACGACCTGGCCATGGGAGCGCAATACGAACAGTGCAGGAGTGCACCCAAGCATGTGCAGAAGACACGCACCCGAAGGTGGCAGATGGACCCTGGAGGAAGACAGAACTACATTGTGGGCCCAGAGAGACTTCTAAGGGCTAGAAGAAGCTCTAGGTAAGTAAGGCTTTATACCAGTGGCTCCCCTCAGAAGTCCTTTAAAGTACACCTGAACTGAAAAGGATATGGAGGCTGACATATTTATCTTCTTTTAATAATGCAGATTGCATGACTGTCCTGCTGAACCTATGTTTCTAATACTCTTAGCCACAGACCCTGAACAAGCATGAAGATCAGATGTTTCTGACTGAAATCTGACTGAATTATCTACATGCTTGTTTCAGGTGTGTGATTTAGACACTACTGTCAGGAACCGGCCCGCGGCACAACTGCGTATACGGTTCCTGACTGCGGGTTTGACCAGATTAAGCGGGGAGCAGCCTTATTTAAGCTACAAACAAGGCTGGAACCCCTCAAACACTTCCCACTGCCACCACTAGAGTTGCTAGACACGTCCCCTCAGCTGTCGAGGGCTCAACACGCAATCTGCGTTTTCATATTTGGGTCAGCTTCGTGCTTAGGCCGAATACGAGAACGCCACGCACCCACACACACAGTACAGTTGTACAGTAACACAGCACAATCAGACAATGATTCGTAATGCAAGTTACACTGCCGTGCAGCAAAACCACTAACAGTCGTTCCGAACAATACTGTTAGCCACTCTGCTGTCGCTACTCGCACTGGCGTTTTTCGTACGTTGGGTCAGCTGCGCGCTTTAGGCCAACGTATGACAAACGCCCCCACACACAATGCAATTACAATTTCATATGGTAGTGTTGCTCAAGCATACAATTAGGCACGGACTTATACACATCTACACTGCAGTCTCCTCTAGGCTATGAGTGCTAGTTTAGTACGGCAGAAGTCAAGCTTATTAAATAATAATTTAATATTCCAGAAAAACATAGAACAATGCAGAACAGAATATATACAAAAGATTACAAAACACAAAGTAAAAAAGTTACAAAATTAAGAGTTACAAAGATACACACAAAGCGATTTTGCTTACCAAAATAAACGGGGAAATAAACGTACCAGCGTATCGATCTGGCGTTGTTGTGGGGGGTACGCACTTCTGGTCAGGAACCAGGTTAGTTCTAGCCGTGTGAGCTACCTCCAAGAACTACGATTTGTGACAGTCCCAAACTGGGATTATATAGTCCCCTGGATGGCCTGAGGCCACTCACATGTCCATATCCAGGAATAATTCAATTTCCTACATAACGCGCGTCATATCCTTTCCTGTCTCAGTTCTCAGATCATCAAAAAGGACTTCCCCCACGGCAGGTGACAATTGATTAACGCTTCCTCAACATTCCCGCAGGTAAAAAAAGTCTATACATCACAAGATTGTAGTGAGGCTTTTCAACATTGCATCAGGCTGTGCTATGTAAATTACAGAGTTTCCTCATAGCCTATGAAGTTGGCAGATTCAATTAGTCCGATTGTCTTTTGGGACAATTGGGTGTCTCCATGTCAAAGAGTTCAGAACCTATGCAGACAACCCAATTAGCAGTTACCCACTCTCAGAGGAACTGCATACAGACTCAAAAGCCCTTCCTATTGTCCTATAGTACACACAGCTTTCCCCAAAGCCAGAATTGCTTGTAACAGGCATACAGAATTTACATGTACATACAGGCTCCCATTAACCATTTCCTGGAGCTAGGCGACACCTTCAAGAGCCAGCCTAGCTGTTAGCAGACTTAGTAGACAGAAAAATGAAAGAAATATGTTCCTGTATTCCTAACATCATCAGCACCCCAATATATCTCCACAACTACTGCAGCAAAAAAGATTAGAAAGAATGTCAGATAACTGGTATTGTTTAAGGCTTGGTTCACACATGGTGCTGTCTGATTGTCCTGCAGCAGGGGAGCCTGCCGCAGGACAATCACACTGGACCATTTTATGTTCATATAACCCTGGGGCAAAGTGTGCCAACAGGGTGATTTGTGTAGCCCCACCCACCACTCCTCCTCCACTGCTCCTCCTGCTGGACAGGAAGTACATCACTGAAATTTGTCTGATTGTTGCATGAGCACCACACTGCTACCACAACAATCTAAATAGATTGTTAAGTTGTCATTGGCCTCAATTCACTAAGATCATGCTGGAGATAATAAGGCAAGAGAAAACTTATTACCACACATCGATCGCTATGTTCAGTGTTAAAGAGGAACTGTAACGTCAAAACGTCCCCTGGGGGGTACTCACCTCGGGTGGGGGAAGCCTCCGGATCCTAATGAGGCTTCCCACGCCATCCTCCGTCCCTCAGGGTTCTCGCTGCAGCCCTCCGTGCAGCGGTGATGTCAATATTTACCTTTCTAGCTCCTGCGCAGGCGCTCTGACGGCTGTCGGCTCCGAAGTAGGCGGAAATACCCGATCGGCGTCGGGTCTGCTCTATTGCGCAGGTGCAAGTTTCCGGCGCCTGCACAGTAGAGCGAACCCGACGGAGGTCGGGTATTTCCGTCTATTTCCGAGCCGAAAGCAGCCACAGCGCCCCCGCTGGAGCCAGCAAAATATTGAATCTACAGTCGGGTCTGTCGCCGGCTGTTCGGAGGGCTGCAGCAAGACCCCCGTGGGACAGAGGACAGCGTGGGAAGCCTCATTAGGATCCGGAGGCTTCCCCCACCCGAGGTGAGTACCCCCCAGGGGAGGTTTTTGATGTTACAGAGTCTCTTTAATTCACTAAAGAAGCTTGCCTTATTAAGGTGTAGAGATAAGTTTTCACATTGAAAGAGTTATCTTATCACTCCAGTCCTTAAGTTACCTCCGCTGTAGTTATTTTCACATGCAGTTAATTAACAGCCTGTCTTCAACATTAGAATTCTGTAGTTATCTTAAGGATTGAAACATTAGCTTTAGAGATCTCACCTTAACATAAAGACAGAAAAGTTAACTTTAGATTTGCCTGAGGTAAAATGTTTCCTGAATACCACATGCCTTATTACCATGGTGAGAACTCTAGAAACATTATTAAAGACATTAGATAAGCTTAGTGAATGAGGCCCTTGACTTCAATGCAATTGCATGTTGAGCGGTACCGCTCGGCAACTCATGGCAGAGTCTGTGTTGCCTTTGCATCATCGGAAGCATTTCTGTCGCATTGTGTTGCACCCAAGGCCGGATTTAAGCCAAGGCCACATAGGCCATGGCCGAGGGCACCACAGGATCAAGGGCGGGTGGGCAGCAAACTATATTGGGGGGAAGGGTCACCTGTCTACATATACTAGAGGGGGAGATCACTCACCAGCTTATCTATACGAAAGTGCCGGAGGGTTATCTGGCTTCTAATACTAGATAGAAGGGGCTATCTAAACTGGAGGAGGGGAGGGGGAATGGTTATCTGGCTACCTACACTAGAGGGAAGGGTCAATGGGCTACCTATACTGTGAGGGAGTGAGAAGGGTCATTTGGCAACTTATACTGAGGGGCGACGGCTGCTGACAGTGGCCTTGGGAGGTAAAGAGTACAAATCTGGCCCTGGTTGCACCATGGGTAGTGTGGCCCTGGTTGCACCATGGGTTGTCTCTCACGAATGGCCAAAATACATTTATGAGGTAACTACAATATGTAGCCTTCTTAGTGGTCAGTTGAAATTTAATGCATCAATTAGTGAAGATACCAACATTGAAACATGAAAATCAGCATAAGCCACAGACTTGTACTAGTTTCTTGATTAAACAATAAATAGGGCCCACACTGGTAAGTTTACTCAGGGAAATTTTTACTTTGAATTGAAATTAAAGTGGTTAACCATTTCTCAACACACTATCAGTAAGAATCTTTATTTTGCACCAAAAATTGTAGCTAACAGTCTACATATTGTAGCAGATTTCGCTCATCCGCACTGCCATTTTAATCTGCCCAGGAATATTGTGTATTCTCTGAGGCAGGCAGGTGTTCAGGTAAGGAAATAGATCCACACCAAGATTTGTTGTTCTCCCTGAGAGAGTTCAAAGCTTTATTTGCACAAAATACAAAAAAATCCCACCGCAGTCAGTTTAATGACATGCTTTGCTACTTATACTCAGCAGCCATCATAAGAGATTAGGTACCAATCACTGTAGCCCATGTGAATGAAAAGGGAATAGTTCAGACTTATTGGGAGTGAGAAGGAAGATGTATATCACTGAAGAGTTAAAAGTTTATTTTACAGCACTTAAAGAAAAGAAAAGCATTTTATACTTTATTAATCTAAAATAATGTTCTTATTATAAATGCAAATTAACAGTGCCTGAAGTGGGTCTTTAAAGCAAGAATGTCAGAGTTCCTAACATTGGTAATCAGATACTATTTGTTCAAATGATTTGCATTCTGGCATAAAATAAAATACAGACGTTCCAAGTCGTTATTGCCCATAAAGTTACACTACCTACATTTATTCCACATTATCTCCTGTGGGGAAAATACAGTTCCTCTATTTCACATTATAGTTGTTGCTGATAAAAACTATTATGCATGGTTATATCATATTCATTTCAGAAGAAGCTGAGCATATGAGAATTAAAAAAAAAAAAGGTTCTCTATTACAAAGGTCAGAAACTAAGACCTAAAGATCCCTGCCCCTTTATGATAGCAAGAGCAAAATATATGTAATAATACACAAGTATTTGTCCCTAAGTACTTTGCGATTCACTCTTTTTCATTGACGAATGTATTGCTACCAAATCTAGCTTCTCCTTTAAAGATTTTGGAGAAGAACATTTATTTTGTTGTACATGATCACATTAAAGTGGAGCTGAACTCTTGCACAGGACAGAAAGAAAGCATAGAGAAATGCACCCTGTATGTATTTAAAGAGTTTAGCCTGTTTACCCTCTTTCCCCGAAATTAAGACATCCCCTGAAAGTAAGCCCTAGTAGGAATTTTGAGCATACTCGAAATATAAGCCCTACCCTGAAAATAAATAAGTAAGGGGGAAAAATATGGAAACTTGTGTTATTACTGGAGCCCATAGTCTTGCGGGCAAGTAGACACAGGACACAGGAGGACAGGGGATAGAGGAGGACACAGGTACAGAGAGGGATACCAGGGGACAGTAAAGGTACAAAGGGGAAAAAAGTGGCACACAATAGGTGGATCCAGCAGAGGAAAAGGTGACATAGTGGGGGAGTCAGGAGGAAACACAGCAGAGGAACTTGTGTGAGATATAAGACATCCCCTGAAAATAAGCCCTAGCACATCTTTTGGTGCATAAATGAATATAAGACACTGTCTTATTTTCAGGGAAAGACGGTAATTCCCCCTCATTTGTGTCTAACCACAAGTTGAAATTTGATCTCTACCCTGTGTCACATGACTGCCGCGGCAGAGATGGCAGATTTCTGTCTGCTTCCATGAATCAGGAAGTAGAGCAGTGTAGATTGATTTTAGGATTTGCATCAGCTGTAACAAAGATATGTTCTTTGTTTAAAGGTTATTATACTGTTGTATATCTTTTAGAGCAGAGAGGACATTCAGAGTTTAGGTCCGCTTTAAAAATCAGTTTGGTGGTCTTCCTGCGTGATGGGTTAATTATAGTATGGGTTAATCATAATTATAATATGCTGATTTTTTTCAGCCAGTAGTAAATAATATAACCTCATTATGAAATTGTCTTTCTGACACTTATTTATTCTGTATTCTAGTAATATAATTATTTACATTATCAATATCTAAATCGTCTGTCCAGTGTATAGAATCTGTCTGGATGGCAGACTGAAGCATGACAGATCTTGGCTTAAACATGGCAGAGTCTGGCTGGGTGTAAGGCTGAAACATTATTATTATTTTTGATTTATAAAGCACTAACATATTCCAAGCTGCTGTACAAAGTAAGAAACAAACATGAGGTACATAACAATACAGACAATCGTATATACCAAATATAGAAACTAGTACAAAATACAGAGTTGGTAGACATAGTAGCCATGTAAAGACAAATGAAACATATGTTACAAATTCCAACAGAGCCGGGACAAGGTCCTCCAGCACCCAAGGCTGAGACACCAAAGTGCGCCCCTCCATCCCTGCCACCCCAGCCATCACACACTGATTGCTATTAGACTAAGAGGTGCCAAAGGGCCCACAATCTCCCCAACACCTTAATATCTAGTTATCTGGCTTGCAGTCACTGCCATGTATCCCCTTTTTTTATTTATTTCTGCTTCAAACACAATTAGGAATGACAACTGAATGAATTCTGCGCCCCCTCCTACACTGCGCCCTGAGGCTGGAGCCTCTCCAGCCTATGCCTCGGCCCGGCCCTGAATTCCAAGACACAAAAGGGTAAGAGTGCCCTGCCCTTGCGAGCTCACAATCTAAGGGAAGAGGGGGAAAGAGGTGGGGTAGTATATAATAAGCATACCTAGAGGGAGTGGGTTCTCAAGTTATCTAGTAAGGAGTACAACTTGGCCAGAGTTTTAAGGGGGATAGGCTAAGTTACTGTGTATCCTTGTCATAAAAAGTGAGTTTTGAGGGAGTGCTTAAAGGGCTTCTGTGGGGTGTAAAATAAAACAAAAAGTGTCACTTACCTGAGGCTTCTACCTGCCCCCTGCAGCTATTAAAGCGGAATATAACCCTGCATTTCAACTTTGCTCTAAAACATTATTTACAGCATATTATACTGTATGCAACCAGCATTTTTTTTTTACTAGACCAGCATTGGAAGGGTTACACACAGAGCTTTAAAGTTCCGTGGAGAGACATGCTGCCCGCGAAGTTTAGATAGATACATTTAAGTAAACAGAATGTAACAAGTGCTGATTGTTACACACTCTTTGGCTGTCCTCCAGCTCCTGCACAGTCAGAGAGAGTGAGTCACATTCCATACTTGTTACATTGTGTTCACTTAAATGTATCTATCTAAACTTCGGCTGTGGGCAGCATGTCTCTCCACGAACTTTAAAGCCCTGTGTGTAACCCTTCCAATGCTGGTCTAGTAAAAAAAAAAATGCTGGTTGCATATAATATGCTATAAATAATGTTTTAGAGCAAAGTTGAAATGCAGGGTTATATTCCGCTTTAAGTCCCACATCGTCACTGAAGCCTCCGCTGTTCGTCGCAGCCAGTGACCTGCTAATTATTCGTCTAACTAGATGAATAGCACTGTGGCTGCTCAGCCGGGACTGCATGCGTCCTTGCGAGCTTACTGCGCAGGCGCAGTATTTAGTCTTCTTGTACTGCGTCTGTGCAGTAAGCTCCCAATGACGAGCGAGGGCGCACAGCTGCAGTGCTATTCGTCTAGTTAGACGAATAATTAGCAGGTCACTGGCGGCAATATTTAGTTGCACTACTCTAACACATACAAAGATAAATAAACACTACTTCAAACCTATGAGCATTTCAGTGCATGCTTTTCAGCCTTCTCTTTTAATAACTAGGGTTATACTGGGGGCAGTCATTAGCAATTCCTCCATTGCTGGACAGCACCTACTCCACCGGTTTGCCGGATTTTGTCCCGGAAATATGAAAGGAAGGGAGGGGTTCCTCCATTAAATGTAATATATTTTATATTTGTCATCATGCAGCTGAAAAAAAGCTGCTATTTATTATTATAATTTAGAAAATAGATTTTATTCTGAAATCTTGTATTTTCAATTTTGGGTCCACTTTAACAGCTGGAGAGTCAAGTTTCCAGATCACTGTTCTAGAGAAAGACAATAGAAAGTCATGTGCAGATCTGAGATTGCAGTTGGGTTGGTATCTGAAAACTAGTGAGGAGATGTACAGGGGAGAGAGACTATGGAGAGCATGTGTGAAGCATGGCAGGGTCTGTCTGGGCAGAAGGCTGAAGCGTAGCAAAATCTGGCTAAATCATGGCAGAGTTTGCTGGGCTGAAGCATAGCAAAGTCTGATTGGTTTGCAAGCTGAAGTGTGGCAGGGCAGCAGGCTGAGGCATGGCAGAGTCTAGAAGTGTGGCAGAGTTTCACTCAGTGGCAAGCTGAAGTATGACAGAGCCAGGAGTCAGGCCGGATGTAAGGGTAAAGCATGGCAGAGTTAGGCTTGGTGGCAGTCTAAAGCATGGAAGAGTCAGGCTGGGTGGCAGGTTGAAGTGTGGCAGATTCTTTGAGGCAGGCTGGCCAGTCTTACATGGATACTATTATGGCAGCTGGATTGTACCACTGCTGTTCAGGGTGTGCTTTTGAAAATAAAGGAAATCCTGAGATTCCATTATGAGGGCAAGTCCAAAATCTGAGTTATCAGATACTTACTATCTACTGTAATCGAAGTGACAGCTTCAAAAGAAAAAAGAAAGGAATTTTATACAATAATTTTAATCCGGGACCAATGCACAGTTTGTGTGTGTGTGTGTGTGTGTATACATATATATATAATATATTATATATCTATCTATCTATCTATCTATATATATATATATATATATATATATATATATATATATATATATATATATATACAGTGGAGGAAATAATTATTTGACCCCTCACTGATTTTGTAAATTTGTCCAATGACAAAGAAATGAAAAGTCTCAGAACAGTATCATTTCAATGGTAGGTTTATTTTAACAGTGGAAGATAGCACATCAAAAGGAAAATCGAAAAAATAACCTTAAATAAAAGATAGCAACTGATTTGCATTTCATTGAGTGAAATAAGTTTTTGAACCCCTACCAACCATTAAGAGTTCTGGCTCCCACAGAGTGGTTAGACACTTCTACTCAATTAGTCACCCTCATTAAGGACACCTGTCTTAACTAGTCACCTGTATAAAAGACACCTGTCCACAGAATCAATCAATCAAGCAGACTCCAAACTCTCCAACATGGGAAAGACCAAAGAGCTGTCCAAGGATGTCAGAGACAAAATTGTAGACCTGCACAAGGCTGGAATGGGCTACAAAACCATTAGCAAGAAGCTGGGAGAGAAGGTGACAACTGTTAGTGCGATTGTTCGAAAATGGAAGGAGCACAAACTGACCATCAATCGACCTCGCTCTGGGGCTCCATGCAAGATCTCACCTCGTGGGGTGTCAATGGTTCTGAGAAAAGTGAAAAAGTATCCTAGAACTACACGGGAGGAGTTAGTGAATGACCTCAAATTAGCAGGGACCACAGTCGCCAAGAAAACCATTGGAAACACATTACACCGCAATGGATTAAAATCCTGCAGGGCTCGCAAGGTCCCCCTGCTCAAGAAGGCACATGTGCAGGCCCGTCTGAAGTTTGCCAATGAACACCTGAATGATTCTGTGAGTGACTGGGAGAAGGTGCTGTGGTCTGATGAGACCAAAATAGAGCTCTTTGGCATTAACTCAACTCGCTGTGTTTGGAGGAAGAAAAATGCTGCCTATGACCCCCAAAACACCGTCCCCACCGTCAAGCATAGGGGTGGAAACATTTTGCTTTGGGGGTGTTTTTCTGCTAAGGGCACAGGACAACTTAATCGCATTAACGGGAAAATGGACGGAGCCATGTATCGTGAAATCCTGAACGACAACCTCCTTCCCTCTGCCAGGAAACTGAAAATGGGTCGTGGATGGGTGTTCCAGCACGACAATGACCCAAAACATACAGCAAAGGCAACAAAGGAGTGGCTCAAGAAGAAGCACATTAAGGTCATGGAGTGGCCTAGTCAGTCTCCGGACCCTAATCCAATAGAAAACCTATGGAGGGAGCTCAAGCTCAGAGTTGCACAGAGACAGCCTCGAAACCTTAGGGATTTAGAGATGATCTGCAAAGAGGAGTGGACCAACATTCCTCCTAAAATGTGTGCAAACTTGGTCATCAATTACAAGAAACGTTTGACCTCTGTGCTTGCAAACAAGGGTTTTTCCACTAAGTATTAAGTCTTTTATTGTTAGAGGGTTCAAAAACGTATTTTCCTCAATGAAATGCAAATCAGTTGCGATCTTTTATTTAAGGTTATTTTTTCGATTTTCGTTTTGATGTGCTTTCTGCCACTGTTAAAATAAACCTACCATTTAAATGATACTGTTCTGAGACTTTTCATTTCTTTGTCATTGGACAAACTTACAAAATCAGTGAGGGGTCAAATAATTATTTCCTCCACTGTATATATATATATACAGTATATATATATATATATATATATATATATATATATATATATATATATATATATTGTGACAGGGTGATCCATTGCCTGGCTCACGTCACAGCAGATGGCAGATACCTGCATGTTGGATTCAGGCAAAGAGCAGGTTAATTGGCTAAAAGGCTTCAGACAGGTGTGATGCTGCAAGCTTTATCTAACCGGAACAAAACCTGATTGAAATGGGAGTCTGGAGCCAGTCAAGTGTGTGAGGATGGGACACTTGACCACACCCTCCAGGCCAGGATTTGGCTGGTGCTCTTGGGAGAGCAGCTGCAGCATAAATAGCTTTTGAATTGGCCGCTCGCTGCTCTAAGTCAGACTGTGGATGCTAAGCCGGAGAGTGGACACACAGAGAGAGTGCTCCTGGGACTACTGAACTGTGAGTGGGCCAGAAGGCCAAAAATGACTGTTGCATTTGTTTGCTTTTGACTAGTATAGTCAGGTTTCCAGATAGTGAGGAAGACTAGGAAGCCAGACAGGCTTAGGATTTCTGTTACCTTTTGTTTTATTTCATGATTTTGTTGCTATAGTTTGCCAGCCAAGCTGTAAATAAAAGAGCTGGAATCTGCAAGTTCAGGAGTGTGACGCCTGTTTCCTACCTGCAAATACAACACAGCGTCACAATTGGTGGAGGATGCGGGCAGGCTTATGCTGTGCAACCTGATGGGCAGTCTGAAGTTTATCTTTCCAGTGAGCCCCAAACAGTAAAAAAAAAAAAAAAAAATTTATTTTGTTTTGGGGTCGCTGCATAAATTTGTATCCGGCTGAGTCTTAAAGAGACAGTACAAACAAGTCCCTTTTATATGTCCTGGTTGAAGGCCGTGGTGAACATGTCTGTCCCACCCAGTCAAGCAGGAAGCACCAATATGGAAGACATACTGAATCGACTGACTCAGTTGTCGCTGTCCCAGCAGGAAGCGGCCGCCCGACAGCAAGCCGCCAGTGAAAGGCAGCAGGAGCAACATCAAGAGACTGTGAAAATATTTATGGACCAGTTAGCGGCATCAACTGAGAAAGCTGATAAAGATCGGCAGCTGTTACTCGAGGTTGTACAACACTTTGCACAGCAGAGTCCGGGTGGTGATACCAGGAGTTCACCGATACCCCGCGCCAGCCGATTATTGATGAAAATGACTGCAGAAGATGACGCAGAAGCATTTCTGTGTACCTTTGAACGGACTGCCCAGAGGGAAGCATGGCCCCCGGAACAGTGGGCCAGCCTAGTAGCACCTTTTCTGTCACTGGATGCCCAGAAGGCCTACGTGGACCTGGATCCAGAAGCGGCCAAGAATTATGACACTCTAAAAAATGAGATCCTTGCTCGTTTGGGAGTCACAACAGCCCTGCGGGCCCAGCGAGTGCACAAGTGGCTATTTGCATCGGACGTTTCCCCACGCTCCCAGATGCATGACCTTTGCCGTCTGGTGAGGCAATGGTTACAGCCTGAGAGTCTGACGCCAGCCTAGATTGTTGAAAGAGTAACCATGGACCACTTCTTAAGGTCGCTTCCATCTGGGTTGCGGAAGTGGGTGAGTCGAGCAGACCCAGGGTCGGCAGATCAGATGGTGGAGCTGGTTGAAAAATACCTGAGTGCAGAGGACTACTCAGCTCGGGATCGAAATACTGGTGTTCGAGAAGTAAGGAGTCGGTTGCTGGGTGCAACCACGAAGAAAAGTCTGGCACCAGAACCCCATATGGAAAACCAGCATAGTGAAAAGCCTGTTTCCCCACGCTTTGGGCGTAGAAAGGAGCCCACCCCTCCTGTCTGCTGGAACTGCCGGGAAGGGGGTCATATCGCAGCTCATTGCCCAGGAAGAGACGTCCCAATGGAGTGCGATACCACACAAAGAGTGTCACTGTTTGCCAGACCAGCCTTTGTCACCTCACCCGACTTGCACCTGGTTGAAGTCCAGATTGATGGGCGGCTTGTACATGCCCTCTTGGATTCAGGCAGTCTAATCACCTTGGTCCGTGAATCGGTACTAGGCCCCGGATGCAAAAGGGGACCCCCAGTAGGTATCCAGTGTGTGCATGGGGATGTGAAACCCTACAGCAGTAGTTACCGTGGATACGAGCTATGGATCGGCTTCCCATGTCGTTGGAGTGTCACCAGGCCTGGCTTATGAGACCATTATCGGTCGAGACTTTCCCCTATTCGAGAGCCTGTGGAAGAGAGAGACTCTGCCGACCAAAGAAAATTCCCCAAAAGACTCTGGCTTAGGGTTTGACTCGCCGTGGGCACTAGTTGAGGCCCACAGGGTAGATATAGATACTGAGGACTTGTCTGATTCTCCCCTAGCAGTGTTTGCAGGAGAGCCTGAAGGGGTCTCAGAAGCAGAAGATGAAGCTCCCCTGCTCGATAGGTCCTCTCATCGGGAAGAATTTGGGTCAGCTCAGGTGCAGGATCCTACCCTCGGGAGAGCCTGGGAAAATGTCTCTGTACTTGAGGGAGTGCCACAGTCAGAGGGAGCTAGGGAGAGATACCCACATTTTTCAGTGCAAGGAGAACTCTTGTACCGAGTCAACAAAGGGGAGGGTGATTTGGTAGAGCAGCTGGTAGTGCCACGATCTTACAGAAAGGTAGTCCTAGACTTAGCTCACTGGAACCCCTTGGGGGGACACTTAGGCGCAGAAAAGACGCAGCAGCGCATCCTGCAACGCTTCTTCTGGCCTGGTATATACGCAGAGGTCACGGATTATTGCAAGTCTTGCCCGGAATGTCAGCTAACGACTCCTGCACCGCACTATCGTGGGCCTCTAGTGCCCCTGCCGATTATCGAAGTGCCCTTTGAGAGAATTGCAATGGACTTTGTGGGGCCACTTGTCAAGTCCGCCCGAGGCCACCAATATATTCTAGTTATTGTGGACTATGCCACCCGATACCCGGAGGCAATACCCATGCGAAATACAGCAGCAAAAAATATTGCCAAAGAACTTTTCCAAATGTTCACCCGAACTGGAGTGCCCAAAGAAATCTTAACGGACCAAGGGACCCCATTCATGTCAAGAGTCATGAAGGGCTTATGTAATCTGTTTCAAATTAAGCAGCTGAGGACGTCGGTTTACCACCCACAAACAGACGGTCTCGTAGAGCGCTTCAATAAGACCTTGAAGTTCATGTTAAAGAGAGTAGTCGATGTGGATGGCAGGAACTGGGACTGTCTCCCATGATGTTCGCCATCCGGGAGGTGCCCCAGTCTTCTACCGGGTTTTCCCCCTTCGAATTACTTTATGGTCGGCAGCCCCGCGGACTCCTAGATATGGCAAAGGAAACTTGGGAAGAGGAGCGACCTACGCGACAATCAGTCGTTGAGCATGTGGTCAAAATGCAGGATCGCATTCAGGCCGTTTTACCGATCGTCCGTGAACATATGCAGCGGGCTCAGGAAGCCCAAGCCAGGGTCTATAATAGAAATGCCAGAGTCAGGGTGTTTGAACCTGGAGATCAAGTCCTAGTATTGGTTCCAACGATGGAGTGTAAGTTTCTAGCCAAGTGGCAGGGACCATACGAAGTAAAGGAGCGAATAGGGGAGGTGAATTACAAAATTCTTCAACCGGACAAACGTAAGAAGGAGCAGGTGTACCACATTAATCTGTTAAAGGCATGGAAGGATCCAGTAAGAGTAGCAACAGCTGCAATACCAGTAGCTCAGTTGGGAGAGACCCCCGAGGTGAAGTGGTCAGAGACCCTCTCTGCCTCCCAAGTACAAGAGGTGAAGGAGTTTCTGATGAGGAACAGGGAGGTGTTTTCAGATCGACCAGGTTGTACTCGTCTTATACATCATGACATTAAGACAGATCCACATGTTCGAGTACGACTAAGACCATATCGTATCCCGAAGGCACGGAGGAAGGCGGTAGAGGAAGAAGTATGTCGAATGCTTGAGCTCGATATAATTGAAAAGTCGCACAGTGATTGGTCTAACCCAATTGTGCTCGTACCGAAACCAGATGGCACACTACGCTTCTGTAACGATTTTCGGAAGTTGAACGAGGTGTCTAAGTTCGACGCATACCCAATGCCCAGAGTTGACGAGCTAATAGAGAGGCTAGGGCCAGCTCGGTATATTACTACGCTTGACTTAACTAGGGGTTATGGGCAGATACCCCTTACTCCGGCCTCCAGAGAAAAGACAGCCTTTTGTACGCCAGAAGGGCTGTTCCACTATAAGAAGATGCCCTTCGGGCTCCATGGAGCCCCGGCCACTTTTCAACGCTTAATGGACGAAGTCCTAAGGCCACATCACAAGTTTGCTGCAGCATATCTGGACGATGTTGTGGTATACAGTCAGGACTGGGAAAGCCATCTCCCCAAGCTTCAAGCTGTTCTGAGTTCAATCCAGAAGGCAGGCCTGACAGCCAATGCAAAAAAATGTGCAATTGGTCTGGAAGAGGCCAAGTATCTAGGGTATGTCGTGGGTAAAGGTCTTGTGAAACCCCAAAGCCAGAAAGTTCAAGCAATTCGGGACTGGCCACGTCCAAAGTCTAAGAAGCAAGTGCGTGCTTTTTTGGGGATAGTCGGGTATTATCATCGCTTCATTCCAGATTTCGCCACCAAAGCTGCACCTCTGACAGACCTAACAAAGGGTTCAGTCGAAGGCAAAGTTACATGGTCTGAAACCACTGAAAAAGCTTTCACTGAGCTGAAGAGAGCTCTTTGTGAAGAACCCGTCCTACTTGCTCCAGATTTCTCCAAGGAGTTTATAGTCCAGACTGATGCATCAGAGGTGGGACTGGGAGCTGTACTGTCCCAGGAAATCAATGGAGAAGAACATCCGGTGATATACCTAAGTAAGAAGCTAAGCCCCGCCGAACAAAACTACAGTGTGATTGAGCGAGAATGCCTAGCTATCAAGTGGGCACTGGAAGCACTTCGCTATTATCTTTTGGGGCGAAGATTTAAACTTGTCACAGACCATGCGCCATTGAGATGGATGGCTCTGGCCAAAGACAGGAATGCAAGAATCACACGCTGCAGATTCTTGTGAAAAAAACAAAAAGAGACACAGAGACCGGGAGCCCGATCTGGTGTATTATCAATGGGACACCAGAATATGTGCGCGAAACAGTAATATACTCACAAAATTGGGTTGCTATAGAAAGCAACCACCTTTCTCGCCTGTGAGGAAGTACCGTCCTCACTCGGCCTTGCTTCTGTGGATGGTATAGGTCGCAGCTCCTAGTAAAAAGTTGGCCCCTTGGAATAAATTCCGAGTGTGCACTCCCCTAAGCTGGGGTATCAAAGATTCAAGAAGAGTAGGAGGCGCCCGTAGACTTATCTCAGTGATATGTGTTATAAAAATAATAATAAAAATAATAAAGAAATAAAAATGGTTCTCTTATTCCTACCTTATAGTAGTGAAAATCACACGCAAGGTAGTAATAAATACTTCTTAGCTTTTATTGAGGCACAAATGACAACGCGTTTCTCGGCAACAGCCGCTTCCTCAGGTCTTTAAGTGTGCCTAGTATAGAGTGTCAGTATCCTGGGCGCCAAAAAAACAAAAACAAAAAAAACCTTTGGAATAAGAGAACCATTTTTATTTCTTTATTATTTTTATTATTATTTTTATAACACATATCACTGAGATAAGTCTACGGGCGCCTCCTACTACCTTGCGTGTGATTTTCACTACTATAAGGTAGGAATAAGAGAACCATTTTTATTTCTTTATTATTTTTATTATTATTTTTATAACACATATCACTGAGATAAGTCTACGGGCGCCTCCTACTCTTCTAGAATCACACGCTGGTTTTTATCTCTGCAGGATTTCAAGTATTCAGTGGAACATCGGCCTGGGAAACTTCATGGCAACGCGGATGCCCTCTCCAGAACGCACTGTTTAGTAGCACAAAATGTCCTCCCCAACAGGGTCAGACAGAGGGAGGGGGTGTGTGACAGGGTGATCCATTGCCTGGCTCACGTCACAGCAGATGGCAGATACCTGCATGTTGGATTCAGGCAAAGAGCAGGTTAATTGGCTAAAAGGCTTCAGACAGGTGTGATGCTGCAAGCTTTATCTAACCGGAACAAAACCTGATTGAAATGGGAGTCTGGAGCCAGTCAAGTGTGTGAGGATGGGACACTTGACCACACCCTCCAGGCCAGGATTTGGCTGGTACTCTTGGGAGAGCAGCTGCAGCATAAATAGCTTTTGAATTGGCCGCTCGCTGCTCTAAGTCAGACTGTGGATGCTAAGCCGGAGAGTGGACACACAGAGAGAGTGCTCCTGGGACTACTGAACTGTGAGTGGGCCAGAAGGCCAAAATGACTGTTGCATTTGTTTGCTTTTGACTAGTATAGTCAGGTTTCCAGATAGTGAGGAAGACTAGGAAGCCAGACAGGCTTAGGATTTCTGTTACCTTTTGTTTTATTTCATGATTTTGTTGCTATAGTTTGCCAGCCAAGCTGTAAATAAAAGAGCTGGAATCTGCAAGTTCAGGAGTGTGACGCCTGTTTCCTACCTGCAAATACAACACAGCGTCACAATATATATATATATATATACAGTATATATATATATATATATATATATATATATATATATATATATAAATATACAGTATATATATATATATATATATATATATATATATATATATATATATATATATATATATATATATATATATATACAGTGGCTTGCAAAAGTATTTGGCCCCCTTAAAGTTTTCCACATTTTGTCACGTTACTGCCACAAGCATGAATCACGTGAAAGACCAATACAAAGTGGTGTACAAGTGAGAAGTGGAATGAAAATCATACATGATTCCAAACATTTTTTTTTACAAATAAATAACTGCAAAGTGGGGTGTGCATAATTATTCAGCCCCCTGAGTATATATTTTGTAGAACCACCTTTTGCTGCAATTACAGCTGCCAGTCTTTTAGGGTATGTCTCTACCAGCTTTGCACATCCAGAGACTGAAATCATTGCCCATTCTTCTTTGCAAAACAGCTCCAGCTCAGTCAGATTAGATGGACAGCGTTTGTGAACAGCAGTTTTCAGATCTTGCCACCGATTCTCGATTGGATTTAGATCTGGATTTTGGCTGGGCCATTCTAACACATGGATATGTTTTGTTTTAAACCATTCCATTGTTGCCCTGGCTTTATGTTTAGGGTCATTGTCCTGCTGGAAGGTGAACCTCCGCCCCAGTCTCAAGTCTTTTGTAGACTCCAAGAGATTTTCTTCCAAGATTGCCCTGTATTTGGCTCCATCCATCTTCCCATCAACTCTGACCAGCTTCCCTGTCCCTGCTGAAGAGAAACACCCCCAGAGCATGATGCTGCCACCACCATATTTGACAGTGGGGATGGTGTGTTCAGAGTGATGTGCAGTGTTAGTTTTTCACCACACATAGAGTTTTGCATTTTGGCCAAAAAGTTACATTTTGGTCTCATCTGACCAGAGCGCCTTCTTCTACATGTTTGTTGTGTCCCCCACATGGCTTGAGGAAAACTGCAAACGAGACTTCTTATGCTTTACTTTTAAAAATGGTTTTCTTCTTGCCACTCTTCCATAAAGGCCAACTTTGTGCAGTGCACGACTAATAGTTATCCTATGGACAGATTCCCTCACCTGAGCTGTAGATCTCTGCAGCTTGTCCAGAGTCACCATGGGCCTCTTGATTGGCCTTTGAGTTTAGGTGGACTGCCTTGTCTTGGTAGGTTTACAGTTGTGCCATACTCCTTCCGTTTCTGAATGATCACTTGAATAGTGCTCCGTGGAATGTTCAAGGCTTTGGAAATCTTTTTGTAGCCTAAGCCTGCTTTAGATATCTCAATAATTTTATCCCTGACCTGTCTGGTGTGTTCTTTGGACTTCATGGTGTTGTTGCTCCCAATATTCTCTTAGACAACCTCTGAGGCCATCACAGAACAGCTGTATTTGTACTGACATTAGATTACACACAGGTGCACTCTATTTAGTCATTAGCACTCATCAGGCAATGACTGTGGGCAACTGACTGCACTCAGACCAAAGGGGGCTGAATAATTACGCACACCCCACTTTGCAGTTATTTATTTGTAAAAAAATGTTTGGAATCATGTATGATTTTCATTCCACTTCTCACTTGTACACCACTTTGTATTGGTCTTTCATGTGAAATTCCAATAAAATTGATTCATGTTTGTGGCAGCAATGTGACATAATGTGGAAAACTTGAAGGGGGCCGAATACTTTTGCAAGCCACTATATATATATATATATATATATATATATATATATATATATACACACACACACACACACATATATATATATATATATATATATATATATATATATACACACACACACACACACACACACACACACACACATATATATATATATATATATATATGTATATATATATATATATATATATATATATATATATATATATAGTGGTATACAGGCTAGGACAGCTAAACATTCTATATAGTCTGAGAGATGCTTTAGCTTGTTGTTGTTTTTCATATAATTACAGGGGATATGAGAGCCTTGTGAATCGAATGAAAGAAAATCTGCCAGATGATATTATAAAATTGAACAAGGTAGTGAAGACAATTAAGTGGAATGGTTCCTTTAAGGACGGTGACACTGTGTATCCAGTTGAAGTGCAGTGCGAGGATGGAGACACTTTTGTGGCAGATCATGTCATCGTCACTGTTCCATTAGGTAACAACAACAATTAATAAACAGTGCAAATACTTTTTAAGTAAAAACAGAATTGATGAAAATGTATGAAACTGATGAAAATGTATATAATGGTTAACCAGTAACCATTTTTAATTTGGAGTAAAATATGTGCAGCAACTACCTAACGCAATGCAATGAACTGCGATAAACAGGATTACATACAGTATGTTAAGTCTTACAGTAATATGAGTAGAGCAGAATACAATACTTTACATGCAATGCATTATGCTCTACTCATTTTGCGTAAAACTTTTCTATCATAATTCTGCTTAAAATAAACCTGAAGTAAAAAAAAAAATATTGCCCATTTACTTACCTGGGGCCTTTTCCAGCCACCTAAAGTCTTGCTGGCCCCTCTCCTGCACTCAGCTGATCCTCTACTGTCCCCTCCATAACCACTAATAGTCATGTGCGGGACCATTCTACGCATGCGCGGTAGCAATTTTTGTTTGCTGTGCAAGAGCAGAGCACTCTTGACCACAGGAGCTTGATAGAGGACACACGTGGCACGGGGCCACACATCCAGTGTTGGAGGGGGAAACTGGAGGAACGGTGGGGCGTAGGATGACGTTAAGAGACCAGAAATACTTCAGGGGGGTGGTAGAAGCCCCAGGAAAGTAAATGGGAATTTTTTTTTACCTTATGTCTCCTTTTATTAGTTATCGTCCCGGGTGAAGTATATCAGGACTGCAACTAAATGCCCATGGGAGTATGTATACGTACCTCTCCATCAGGGGCGTACCTAGAAATCCCGTGCCCTCCTAAAAAAAAATCCGCCCCCCCCGCCCTCCTTAAAAAAAAATCCACCCCCCCCTCCCTAGGGCCCGCTCAGGGACTTTTGGGGGGCAGGAGGGGTCGCAGCATAAGAGGAGAGTGTGACAGATCGGTGGGGAGGGGGGACATTCCCCCTCCTGCAATCATTGGTAGCATTTGGCAGCAGCAGCGGTGGCGGCTGGCAGGCTGAGCACATACTTCCTTCTTGCTAGAGGTCTTTCGATCTCTAAGAGCAACTTCCTGTTTACACAGGAAGTTGCATGAAGCTCTTAGAGAGCGGTGGACCTCCGGCGAGAAGGAGATAATGTGCTCAGGCTGCCGCCGCCGCTGCTGCTGCTGCCCGCTGCCACCAATGATTGCAGGAGGGGGAGCACTGAGAGGAGAGCCCGAGGTGAGGGAGGGGGGAATGTCCCCCTCCCCACCGATCAGCCACACTCTCATCTTATGCTGCGACCACTCCTGCCCCCCAAAAGTCCCTGAGCGGGCCCTAGGGGGGCCCCGGACCCCCCCGCACCAACAGGTGTCGCATACCACATTGTTACGCCAGTGCTCTCCGTGACCACCGTCCGCGCGTGCTCATGCATGCATTCTGGTGCATGCTCCCATGCGCGTTCTTGTCGCCACCCATTAATACAGTGATCAGTGAATGGGAACACAGTTCCCATTCACTGATCAACGTGCTTGTGATCAATGATTGCCAGCATCAATGATCAAAGTAAAAGCGAAAGTAAAGCATACACGCGTTACTTCTTGTAATGTGTGTATGCAGTACACAGTACACAGGAGGAATAAAGTGAGGGAGGGGGCATCTAGTGGCCCAATAGTAAAATTACATCTACCTGTCCCAATAAATAAAAATACATAAAATGCACCATTAATTAACCCCTTACCTCCCTCAATAGTTACCAAAGTAAAACATTTTTATAAAAATAAATAAACAAATAAAATAAAAGTGACAGTAAAAAAAACTCAAATAGTTACCTTAGGGAATCAACTTTTTTAATATGTATGTATGAGGGTATATTCCTTTTATTTTTGCAAATACGGGCTTGTAATTAGCAATGGACGCAAACCTGAAAAAATACATCTTTATTTCTGAATAAAATATTGTCGCCATAAATTGTGATAAGGACATCATTTAAAGGAATGGAGGAGGGGGCGTCATTGCTCTGAAGAGAGCCATAGAGGAAGATTTATTATCATAATAAATCTTCCTCTACGCCTCCTCTTCAGAGCAATGATGTGCCCTCCTCCAGCTCATGTTTACCTTTGTGTAGAAACAACTAATTACGCAGCTCAGAACAGGGAAGTCACCTTCAGTCTAGCAGCGAGAGAGGGCTCCTCAGTAACTATATGAGCCGATCGTGTGCTGCATAAGTCGCTGTGCTGTGTGAGGAGTATCACAATAGAATAAAGCATGGCTGTACACAGCAAGAATATCCCCCTCTTGAATAATGAACTGCCCCAATTCCCCGTCGCCCTCAGTTTTCTCAGGGGACACAGACAGTAAGTTAAATAAAGACAGAAGAAGCTGCACAGCAAAAATATATGCTTTGATCAGTCTTACTGTTGTTAGCAAATTGTTTTATAATGCTTCCAGAAATAGTGAAAGTTTGATAGAATTCCTTTAAATGGTGTAATAACTGGGAAAATGGACAAATAAAATATTTGGGTTTTAATTACAGTAGCATGTATTGTTTTAAAACTATAATGGCTGAAAACTGAGAAATAATATTTTTTTTTTATTTTTTTTCTTATTATTTACATTAAACTGCATTTAGAATAAAATCATTCTTAACAAAATGTAACACCCAAAGAAAGCCTTATTGTTGGTGAAAAAAACAAGCTATGGATAAATTTGTTGTGAAAAGTAGTGATAAAGTTATTGGCGAATGAAAGGGAGGAGTGCTGAAATGTGAAAATTGCCCTGGTCCATAAGGGGAAAGAACCCTCAATGGTGAACTAGTTAACACAGTTTATTACATACAATACAGTTACATTTTATTGCATACATGCATGCACACACTCGATCCCCACCAATCGGTGTCAGGCGGTCGCAGAGTGGTTAAAGGACCACTATCATGACAAACTGTAAAATTTAAATTACATATTTTTAAAAAGTACGTTTCTCCCAGAGTAAAATGCACTGTAAAATACTTTGTTCCTATGTTTCTGCTTACACTAGGCTAGTGATTTTCAACCCTTTTGTTGCGGCAGCTCTCGGCATGTGTCACCTGAGGTCCTGAACTATACTCAGCACGGAATGATTTTTAAAAAAAATGCAGGCTAGAGAATCCTCATTTCCGCCCCCTCGAATGCCATCCTCTATATTCTTTTGCAGCGTCCTCCACCCCGGCTCCTGCTAAGCCCCACCTCCATGAGCTCAGAGTAATCACTTAAATGGATGCGGGGCTCAGAAGAAGGAGTCAGGGGAGGACGCTGCAAAAGAATATAGAGGACAGCACTCAAGGGGGCAGAGATGAGGACTCTCTAGCCCGCATTTTTTTTTAATAATCCGAGCTGGACAAACACTGTGCAGCTGCTATATGTCCCCAGCCAGTAACCTTAGCAAGCTACACTACACCCTCGGTAGTGTATTAAAACTTTTAATATTAAAACACACAAGGAGTAAACAACTTTTACTCTTTTTACTTACTAGACAGTAGTGTTAATCAGGCTTGTCATGGGTGAAACCAAAATCAGTAACCTCAGGTGGCAACCTGTTGCTCCTCCGTGGCCAGCAGTGGTGGGTGTCCCAGATGGTGGGAGGACAGGAGGTGCCTCTGTATGGTACTCTTGTGCCTGTGACATCACAACGCGTTTCGGCATATCCACGCCTTTGTCAAGTGTGTCACTGGCATGCACACGATGGTTTATATAGGTTAAGAACACAGGGGGCAGCCTGTTCATTCTCTTTGTAATCCTGAGTCCAGCAGTCACTGGACACACACAAGCAATAGAACACAGCAATACATGCATGCAGCTACATTTGAGTTGTCAGCAGGTGCTCGTCAGCCAATCAGGATGCACTGTCATACACCCTTTACCTGCCATACCACATTTAGCAGCCATTAGCATTCAGGTGGGAGGCTTCAGTTGGACGCAAATCGCAAGATTGCGTCGCTAGCAGGACCGCCCCGTGCAGGCATCCCTCCCACAGGGGTCCCTCCCTAACCGCTCACCTGTCCGCCATGTCATAGAGCTGAAAAAAAAACGTTTAAAAACACACGATTGGTTCGCACGATGGTCAGGGGCCCCGGACCTCTCTCACTGGCCGGGGCCCCAAGGCCAATGCGCGATACCTGGAGGGGAGTGCAGGTGGGCCTGGACCTCTCACACCCAGGCTCTGGACCTCTCACATCCAGAAAACCCACCAGAGGTCCAGAGCCTGGGTGTGAGAGGTCCAGGCCCACCTGCACTCCCCTCCAGGTATCGCGCATTGGCCTTGGGGCCCCGGCCAGTGAGAGAGGTCCGGGGCCCCTGACCATCGTGCGAACCAATCGTGTGTTTTTCCAGCAGTCACTGGACAGATTCTGACAAGCTGCCTGCAATTGCCATGACTACAGAGAATCACATCATGTGGTGTTCACGCCGCGGGTGATCTCCTCTTGCGGACGTCGCTAAGACACCTCCCCGTAATGAATAGCAGAGGGACGCAATGCGGATTACCATAGTAACAGTTCCCATCATTGCTGCGTCACTACAGGGAAGTACAATCCTCGTTCTATAGTGGCACAACATATGTCATACAGTGGGAGTGCCTGTTTCAGGTCGCCTTGGTTACCCATTTTAGACCAGCGCAAGAACTTTTAGCTAACAGTTCAGTTTGATTACAGATCCACTACAGATAAGTATGGAAGGTTGCACTCCCCTACCCTTGGGGCCATCTGCTACAAGGTAGGTCCGTGTGTTTTCATAGATAATCCATCCAGCTCCTTTCCTCTCCACTCCCCTCAGATCATCACCACTGCAAGTCTGGGGTAATCTGTTACCAAACAATCCACGCGCTGCTCTCCACGCTGGTATCCCCGTGTGGCATACGTCAGTTCCGTATGTCAGTCTCAAAGATCCACCCGCCGCCCTTCCGCCAACTAGTCTCAGCTCGCGCTAGTTCTTCTGGGTGACGTCACCACTACAGGTCTCTGGAACTTCGTTTGCGGGCGGCCACTGTGCGGGTTGCCCCCTGTTCAGGACCTTTACAGATTGTTACAGATGATAGAAACCTCTACGCATTCCAGCCAATTAGTGTTGGCCTTCTTAAGGAGGATTTAGAAATAATAATTTCTAAATCCTCCTGAAGAAGGCCAATGCTAATTGGCTGAAACGCGTAGAGGTGGGGAAAGCGGATCTTTGAGACTGACATACGGAACTGACATATGCCGCACGGGGATACCAGTGTGGAGAGCAGCGCGCAGATTGTTTGGTAACAGATTACCCGAGACTTGCAGTGGTGATGATCTGAGGGGAGTGGAGAGGAAAGGAGCTGGATGGATTATCTATGAAAACACACAGAGGAGATATTTATCACAAAACCGTGAGTGTAAACATATGATATAGACTGGACATAATTTATCCAGAGAATCTCTGTCAATTGTTGATGGTAAAAAAAGGAATCATTGGAGATTACTCCCGAGACAGATTTTTCACCGGTGTGGATTTTATCCTTATTTTTATCCTTATTTTTATTTTTGTGTACGCAGAGTGTAGGTAGAAAAAAACAAAGTCTTGTAAAAGTAATACCTTTTAATAGCTAACTAATAAAGTGAAATAATGCAAGTTTTCTAGTCCCCTTCTTCGGGCATATTTCCAGATGTAAGCTGAATTAAAACACTGATGTAGGTAAATAGTAGGGGTGGGACGACGAATCCTGCGAATCCACGAATCCCTCGAATATTAGGAAATATTCGAGATTCGTGGATTCGAATCCCGACGCCATTTTCCACTATACGAATCCGCCGAATCCCGACACCGCATCGCCGCGCATCCGCCGCTCGCACTCGTCCTCCTCCGACCCCCCCGCGCCTCCTCCGCTCGCCCCCCCCTGCCTGCATAGTTACCATCCACTCACCTATCCATAGCGGAGCGCAGAGCGGCAGACCTCTCGCCGACTTCCTGGTTCCCCCTAGTGACCAGCTCTTACAATGACGTCATCAGTAAGAGCCGGTCCGGCCACTAGAGGGAACAAGGAAGTAACGAAGAGGTCTGCCGCTCTGCGCTCCACGGGAAAGGTGAGTAGATTATTATGCAGGGGTGAGCGGAGGAGGCACGGGGGACGGAGGGGGCCGTGGGGGGGTTGGCCGGGGAAGGGGGGTTCTATCTACCTACCTACCTACCTACCTACCTAACACTATCCCTACCTACCTACAGGCCGCTATACCTACCTACCTACAGGCCGCTATACCTACCTACCTACAGGCCGCTATACCTACTTACCTACAGGCCCCTATACCTACCTACAGGCCCCTATACCTACCTAAAGGCCCCCTATATGTACCTACCTGCCTACCTAAAGGCCCCTATACCTACCTAAAGGCCCCTATACCTACCTACCTAAAGGCCCCTATACCTACCTAAAGGCCCCTATACCTACCTACCTACCTACCTAAAGGCCCCTATACCTATTTACCTACCTACAGGCCACTATACCTACCTACAGGCCTCAATACCTACCTACCTACCCACCTACCTACAGGCCCCCTATACATACCTACCTACCTAAAGGCACCTATACCTACCTACCTACCGGACACTATACCTACCTACCTACCTACCTACAGGCAACTATACCTACCTACAGGCCACTATACCTACCTACCTACCGGCCACTATCCTTACCTACCTACCTACAGGCCGCTATACCTACCTACCTACCTACCTACCTACAGGCCGCTATACCCACCTACCTAAAGGCCCCCTATACCTACCTAAAGGCCCCCTATACGTACCTACCTACCTACCTAAAGGCCCCTATACCTACCTACCTACCTAAAGACCCCTATACCTACCTACCTACCTAAAGGCCCCTATACCTACCTACCTACCTATACTAAAGGCACATATACCCTGCTACCTATACTGAAGGCACATATACCCTGCTACCTATACTGAAGGCCCCTATACCTAGTTACCTACCAATACTGAAAGCACATGTACTGTGCTACCTATACTGAAGGCCCCTATACCTTGCTACCGATACTGAAGGCACATGTACCTTGCTACCGATACTGAAGGCCTCTATACCCTGCTACCTACCTATACTGAAGGCACATATACGCTGCTACCTATACTGAAGGCCCATATACCCTGCTACCTATACTGAAGGCCCATATACCCTGCTACCTATACTGAAGGCCCATATACCCTGCTACCTATACTGAAGGCCCATATACCCTGCTACCTATACTGAAGGCCCATATACCCTGCTACCTATACTGAAGGCCCATATTCCCTGACACCTATACTGAAGGCCCATATACCCTGCTACCTATACTGAAGGCCCATAAACCCTGCTACCTCTACTGCAGGCCCATATACCTTGCTACCTATACTGCAGGCCCCTATACCTTGCTACCTATACTGAAAGCTACCAATATTGAAGGCACCCATACCTAGCTAGCTATACTGAAGGCACGTTTACCTCGCTACCTATGCCTGGGTACCTATACTGCGGTCAACTATACCACGGATCGCACAATTTTTATGTGCAGGATTCGTTAGATTCGGGATTCGAAAGGTTCGAGATATTCGAGAACCTTTTTAGATTCGGATCCGGATTCGGATTCGAAGAAATTGTGCATTCGTCCCATCCCTAGTAAATAGTAAACACAAAGATGACAGTTCTGCTAGTTACTGTTTAGCAGTTCGTTGTCAGGTGATCACCAGTGAGCTCATGTAAGCACCCATGAAATCTAGCAGGTTTCTGAAGATCATGAAGCCAAGTCAATCATGTTACATAAGGAGTCATGAATCCCATTCCACAATTTAAACCCTCTGTTAATGTCTTAAACATCTTCATAAATTTGTACTCAGAAATCTTTCTTGCCTCTTCATTTTTGAAGTTGCCTTTAAAGAAAACCTGAACTGAAAATTAAAAGTCAAAATAAGCATACAGAAGTCATACTTACCTTCCATGTAGTCTACTCCTCAGTGTCTTTCTCCTGTCCCGCGTCCTGTTTGTTCACTGTGATCAAGGGAATTTTCCGTTCTCCATTTTGAAAATGGCCATACCTATAACAGCTTTCTGGTCAGCACACAGTTAAACTGTAACATCGCCCACTTGAGCCATAGGGAAACATGGACATTACCTGGTACATCAGTTTTCCTCTCAGCTATAACTGACAGCAACTGATATTTTATTGACAGCAACTGATATATTTCAGATCTGACAAAATATTGTCAGAACTGGAAGGGATTATTGTCAGAAGAAAATGGTGAGCCTCTGAGAGGAACTGATGGCAAGGTAACTATATAATGTTCATTTGAAGTTACCTCATGTGTTTATTTTAAATATTTTTACTCAGTACAGGTTCTCTTTAAGAATAAGTACTTTGAGATCTTGCATGCTGTGTCCTGGTTCACAGAAGTGTTGGCCAACCGGTGTGTCCATTTTATCCTCATTAATTTTAAAGCGGTGATGGTTCATTCTTGTGCGCAGTATTTGTCCTGTTTCTCCTATACAGATTCCTCTTGAGGGGCATTTCATGCAGCGTATCATGTATACAGCATTAGATGACTCACAGGAAAATTGGTCTTGCATTTGATGATATTTCTGTGAGTTTGGTATTTGTATTTGGCTTGTGCACAAGATATAAGGGCAGGTCTCACACCTTGTGTTATTGCAGGGTAATGTGCTTGGAGTTTCTGGTGTAGATAATGCACTTCTGATAATTATTTGTCTCAAATTGGGAGGTTGTCTGAAAGCAATCAGTGGTAAATCAGGAAAAACTTCCTTCAGGCGTTTGTCTTTGTGGAGTATTGGTTGCGGGGCTTTCGATATCTTCCTCTTTAACCACTTCACCACTGAGGGGTTTTACCCCCTGAGCACCAGAGCAATTTTCACCTTTCAACGCTCCTTCCATTCATTCGTCTATAACTTTATTATTACTTATCGCAATGAAATGAACTATATCTTGTTTTTTTCGCCACCAATTAGGCTTTCTTTAGGTGGGACATTATGCCAAGAATTATTTTTTTCTAAATGTGTTTTAATGGGAAAATAGGAAAAATGTGGGGAAAAAAATAATTATTTTTCAGTTTTCGGCCATTATAGTTTTTAAATAATGCATGCTACTGTAATTAAAACCCATGAAACGTATTTGCCCTTTTGTCCCGGTTATAAAACCATTTAAATTATGTCCCTATCACAATGTTTGGCGCCAATATTTTATTTGGAAATAAAGGTGCATTTTTTTCAGTTTTGCGTCCATCCCTAATTACAAGCCCATAGTTTATAAAGTAACAGTGTTATACCCTCTTGACATAAATATTTAAAAAGTTCAGTCCCTAAGGTAACTATTTATGTATTTTTTTTAATTGTAAATTTTTTAATTTTTTTTTAATTACAAAAAAAAAAAAAAATGGGGAGTGTGGGAGGTAATGAGTTAATTTTATGTGTAAAAGTCATTTATTTGTATGTGAAAAATGTGTAGGGTGTAGTTTACTATTTGGCCACAAGATGGCCACAGTAACTTTTTGTTTTAATGCGGAAGAATAAGGAGGCTGGACACGTGAGTTTTTTCTCACAATGATCGCGCTGCCCATAGGAGAGCAGCTGATCATTGCGGGGCTTATATCAACGAACGGGAATGGATTTTCCCGTTCATTGATCTCTGGGCGAGCGGGCGGCGGCGTGTTTACTAGCGGCGGGCGGCGTGTTTACGAGCGGGAGCGCGGGCAGCGTCGGGAACGCGGAAAGTACGTGTTTCTCCGTCCCTGGTTTTTAAAGGATGGAAAAAGGGGCGGAGAAATACATACGCGCGGGGGTAAAGTGGTTAATCTTGGATTGTAGGTGACCACTATTGGGACTCTGTTGTTTTCAGTCTTTGGGGTGTACTTCAATAGTTCCTCTCTAGATTTTGAAGTTGCTCTGTGTATTAGATCGTCAACAATTTGTGGATGATATCCCTGATCTATGAATATATTACGTAGCGACATAAGTTGTCTGTCTCTGTCCTCTGAATTAGAACATATTCTGCTATACCTCAAAACCTGGCTGTAAACAATAGATCTTTTGGTGTGTTCCAGGTGGAAATTATTCCACTTGAGGTAAATATGCCGGTCAGTTGGTTTACGGTAGATGGATGTTTGTAAAAATCTATCTTGTATATAAATTGTAGTATCCAGGAAACTGACATGGGAGGATGAAAAGTTGAGAATTAACTTGATGTTCTTGTGGTGCTCTGAGAAGTTTTTGTATACACAGAGGAGTTAAAAGGGAGTAGAAGGGCCCTTCTGCTAGATTGTGTATGGTGAAACTTGGATGAATGAACTAACAGGCCTTTTATGTGAATTTTATGAAAATTCTCTGAATAAAATAGTGCGTATTAAAGTGCATATAAGATTTTTCTTAAAATTTCAACACCCTGCACACTTGCCTCTGCACACACACTCAGCAACTTCACCCCACCTAGAACCTTAAGCAGAGCCGGCCTTTGGGGGGTGTCAAAGGAAATAACTTACACGGTGAGACCTCTTCAATAGGTGCCAAAAACAGGGAAATCTTTATTTACTCAGCTGAGGACTTTTTCACGTGCCAGCATACAGAAACCAGTTCTAACACAGTTTCGCTCAGCAGGGAAAAAGTGACTTCTCCCCCCTGTGCTTCATCTTTTAAACCCTAGTTAATATGTTAAATATTCCTCCCTCCGGGCAGTCTGTTCTGGTATGAGTCCAATCAGTTTTCATGTCAAGATGACTTAGACCTCCTTTATGGGCAGGATCACTTCTGTCCTTCAGAAGACTTCCTGTTCAGTTAACTTTCACTTTCATGGAATGACGTCAGAAGTCAGAACAGATTCGTTCTTCCAAAGTGACCTCAAGGACAGGCTCTGCCCTCAGAATCTGGTTCAAACTGCTTTCCCAAAGAATTCTTTCTTTGTGCCTTCAAAAGCAGAAAGGAGGTGGGAGGGAGGTCGTTCTGAAATAGAAACACTACAAGGCAATAACTGTATTCTGCATACACATTAAGTTTGGTTACATTGTGTAATTCCTAAAACAATACTATAATCATATTCTTAAAGTGTCACTCTAGCACACTGGTCTGATTACATTAATGTGGTTCTTATAGCCACGTGGGAATATAAAGGCTATACATAAGATTAATTATAAATCTTTCCACATTTCCCTCCTGTTTATAATTAATCCTGTGGTTTGATTATATATATGAAAATATTTACATTCACATTTCTGTGCTTATGCTTGCTTAAGTCTCGGTTATCTGCAAATGTGTCTCCACTACAGGGATTGGAGACTCAAGCAAACACAGCCTTCTATTCCCCTTTACTGCAAATGGGTATGCACTACAGCAAGTCAGGGCATAGAAGTGAAATGACCAAAAAGAAAGTCAGGCTTTGGCCGTGAGCTGGAATAATTGTCTCACACGTTAGCCTGGCCATCCCCCTCCAGCATGCCATCATAATCTCCTCCCTGATCACCGTATGATTCTTCATCATGCTGTTCTAAGGCTGCATACATAGTAGTACTCATATGCTTATCCATCAATCTTGCAAAAAAAAATGTTCTCAACATTGGGAAAATGCAGCAGGCTAGCAAGAACAGAACCATAAGAACAGTTAGGAATGCGATACCAAAACTCTGAAAAAATGAGGTCCAGCTTCCAAAACAGTTCTGTAACCAGTCTGTTATTGGGTTTGAAACACCTGAGTTTCGTTTTAGCTCTTCAGATAGGTCTTTTAACTGCTGAAGAGCCACTGTCACTTTTCCATCAGGGGACGTATTATCTGGAATGTAGGTACAACATTGTTCCCCAAAAAATTCACATACACCCCCTTTTTCTGCCAACAGCATATCTAATGCAATTCTATTCTGTAATGCTGTTAACAATGTTGCTTTCAGTTGTTCTGCCAAACCTTCGATAGCATCTCTAGTATAATTAACAAATCTTTGCTGTTTGTAGTAAATATAATTTATCCAATCCACTTTTTTGTTAACTGTTGGCCATAGAAAAATTGATTCAAAACCTGCAGCAATTTGGTTCCTAGCCTTGAACTCATCTGGCACCCCTCTGGGGACTCCTATCGCATCAATATATACATATGGGTCCAAACTCCCTTTTGGTGCCTCTTTTTTACTCCGGTGTACCTTTTTATCCACCAAACTTTTAAAAGACTCATAGGGCAATATAGTTACATGTTCTATCATCCAGACAGGGGCACACAACCCTTTCCATTCTGGTGGCAATGATGATTCTGCTTTGTTAGGTTCACAAGTCCACCAAGTATCTTCTAACTGCCATTTTGTTCCTAAACTCAACCCTTTATCATTTGTTACCTCCAATATTTCCCCACAATACTTAGTCATTGGATGGTTACTGGCGGCAGACCTATTATAGCATGTAAGATTGCTGGCTGTAGCAAATGCACGCTGTGGCGTGCCCGGTACCTTCATACGGGCTCTCTCTGTGGTACAATTCCGTGGTTGATTCACACTTATCATACTCTGTATCATACATTCTAATTCAGACCCACTCTCCACTACTGGTACCAGAGCAATCTGCGGTCTAGCCGCTGCACATACAATACAGTCAGACACATTCATTTGGTTTGCAGTAAAAGTTGACAAAGTAGTCCAAAAATTCTACCGGTCACTAGAACCTTGTTACTAGTCACGTCCATCTTGTTAATACTGTTCGGTGGGGATGGGTCAGTAGTCTCTTTGTCTATCCTGTCGTTGCTGTTCAATGGAGGTCGTTCAGTCATTGTCATTGTCATTCCGGGGCTCTTCTTCTTCTTTTCCCTTTAAAATGCTATGGTTTTAACCCAACTTCCCCTATGTAGCCTTTCAGGTATCTGTTCCCCCTTTTTTATCTCCTCTTCACCACAGTTCAAGATAAAGAACTACACCTGTGTGTAACGATTGTGGAATTCTCTCCGTGATCAGCGCACAAGACGTGCGCTGACACTGCGGAAATCCTCCACAAGCGTGTAATTTGAGGGAACCCAGCAAAAGGTGCAATGCACCTGTAGAGGGAAATTCCTGTTGGCAGGTGGAGCTGTGGAGTGCAGAGGAACAGCTCCTCAGCCCTGCCACAGACGCAAGACAGGAATTGCACGAAGGGAAGGAATGCAAGGCAAGATAGCCCTGAAGGAGAGAGAGCAAAGCGCCAGAGATGGCGATTGCTAACAGCGACACAAGACTGAATAAGCACAGATGAGGAATGTATGTATGTCCACCAATCTAGCCGCCACCCTGCGACGGCGGACATACAACAAAGGAAACCAAGTGAGAATGCAATCGCAAGATAAGCGATTGCGAAAGAGAATGAGCACAGGGACAGGTTGTATGTGTGTGCACCAAACTAGTCGCCAAGCCGCGACGGTGCATACACAACAGCAGATATGAAGTAGGAACGCAATCACGAGAGAGGCGATTGCCAGAGGTGACACAAGGCTACAGCAAGGCAGAGCACGAGAGTAGCAAAGGCACAGCAAATCATGCAACGAGAAGATAAGGAAAATAACAAACGCTAGCTAAACACGAACACCGCACTCATTCGCAACAGTGCACGCGTTTATGCGCGGTCTCCGCGTGATAAGCACAACAGAGACAAGCACGCCTAACTAACCACCGACAGACAAACATGAAACAGAGGACGCGAGCGCTTGCTTAACGGTTACCTCACCGAGCCTCCAGCAAGCGTTCGTAGCAGACAAGACAGATACACGAAAACAGGAATAAGTGAGAGATAGGATCCACAGCACTAGCGCAAGGCGAGTGCGATCCAAGTACAGCAAGAGAGTAGCAGACCAGAAGGATCCACAGCACTAGCGCAAGAGGCTAGCGCGATCCAGGAAGACAGATCAGAAGGGGCTACCAGTAACAACCGCTGTTCCGGTTAGCACCCAGACACACAGAACGATTTCCTGTCGACCACCGCTGGGACAGGACAATCGCAACAGACAAACAAAACAGATATGCAATCCTAACTGCACTAGGGAAACTGCCTAGTGCAGTTCCAGGAATTACTCTAAGCTAATCTTCAACAATGAGCAAGGCTGACACTCCACCGAGTGTTTCACAGGACTAACCCTTATGACCAGCAAAGGACTCTGGGAAACATAGCTCTTTATACTGCCAGTCATCAAAGGAGGCAGGTAGGAGATTTGCATAACGAGTGTATGCAAATTCCTCAGCAGCAGAACAGACCAGAAACTTGTAATGGAAAGACAAATCTCTCTTCCAGAGACCTGCAGCCCACAGACTAGAGGAATGGTCAAACAGCTGTCTGCCAGTGCATCCAGCTGAGCGGATCATTACACTGTGCCTTAGGAAAAATCTTCTAATATCTTCCCACAGCCTTTGAGATCGTGGTCACACTGAGGCTCAAGCAAATGTTCCCGTCGCCTCAGGATCTCAAATTTCCGCCCCTCTTTTCCCCGTGGTGCTAACTATCAAGAACAAATTGGATCTGGCTACTATTTTAAAAGGAAATGACCGCTAAGCACTCTTCTTGACCAAGATTCAAACAACATTTCTTTTATTTCCAAACCACCGAAGCTTCATGTGAGTGTTCGTAGTAAGCTGTGGCTCTGGATCTTCAATTAATCTAGTCTCGGAAGGCCCATGTGCGCCCTCTTACAATGGCTCAAATGTTCCCATGTAGTGTTATTCTAATTTAGCCACTATCCCTCCTGTTGACACATGTAAGAACTCATGTGTCATAACTGCAATTCAATTAAACATAGTCAGTCAAAGGAAGGTTAGTAGGTCAGTAGTGTACAGAGCGACCTGTAAGTAAAGTCTTTAGACTGCAAATCAGCAGAGGGAGCTGTAGTTGTAGACGTCAGAACTGCCAAGTCATTGCCACGGGAGATGAGGGGACTGGGATGTTGCACACATGTGAATGGCCAGTGTTATGGGAGCCCGGAAAGGATCCATGCATAATAGAAACAACTCTGTGGGATGGGTGGGCTCCTCAGTTGCTGACACCTAACCCTGCTGACGCCATTAAGCCGCAAACGTATGCACGATGGGAAAGCATACAGACTGTCAGTAAGAACAGTAGGGGACGGAATCCCATATAACAGGCTGGCGTAGGGAAAGCGATAAAACGCACAGCTTGAGCAAAGACGCAGAAAGAAGCGTATCTATTCTACGATGTTCTTCAGCTCACTACTGTAAGACCAGCTTAGTTGTCGGTTTATTCCCTCCTGTGCACATAGAACTTATCCGCAAAGATTTGTTAATTCCCCTGTGGAAAAGTCACCGTGCAGATGCGGACGGGGAAAAACATCCTCTGGTCAGTAGACAACAAAGAAAACAAGGGTGCAGGGGGCCAGGGTGGTGCAGCTTTGGACAATGATACGCAGGTGCCCAAGCAAACTGGCTGTGCAGCATAGGTAGGGCGGAAGGAAGGGGGGGGGGGTTGGATGGATGGATCTGGTGGGGTGGGGCTGGTGGGGTGGGGCTGGTGGGGGTGGGGTGTGGCTGGTGGGGGTGGGGTGGCTCTGGTGCAGGCTCTTGGCAGAGAACTACAGTCATGCATCCCTCTCCTCAGGTCGTCATTACACAAAGCAGTGTGGTCAAAATGTTCCATCAAAGTCATTTTACTTAACTTTTTCTAACATACCCATAAATTATAAAGGTTTAATCATGTGACAATCAAACAGTCAATCAGTCGATGACAATGACCCATATTCCACAATAATACAGCAATCAATTGTTCCCAGAAAAAGAAAATCATCATATTTGTTCTTATAACTAAAAATAGTATTTGGGGGTTTTTTTTTTGTTTGTTTTTTTAAATATCCCGCTTTCTGGGTTTCACAAAATATATATATTTCTTTCAAACAAACCTCTTATTTTGCTACATGCATTCTTTCAAATCACTCTTTTCTGCCTGCACACACACACACACAAAATCCACCATTTAGCTGGGATCAGTAGTCCATGAGGCTTCTTGCCCCCACCTCGGAAACGTGGGCGTAAACCATACTTTATTGAAACTGAACACCATCACACGCATTCCAGGCAGAAACTCCACTTGCATTTTACAGAATTTAACATTACAAACACATTCCAAGTAACCGACATTACACAGACAGACAATTGCAGGCAGTAAAAATCGCTTTTGAATCTCCAATCTTCAGACAAAACACTATAAACTTTTACAGACATTTCTGTATTTCCAGAACTACACAAAAACAACCAAACAGCAGCTCATAACTTGTACTGTTGGGGAAATCTCTCCTGTGACCCCTTCCCCTTCTTCTGTTGGATACTTAGACCTCCCAGGGGCTCTGGTGATTAGATCTCAGAGCTCCTGAATTCCCAGCTTCACATATCTACACAATACTTTTAATACTACACCTTAACATTCTATTTTCACATTCTCGTGTCCATCAAGAAATTCACTTACACATTTGTCTTCAAGTAGGGCACTGATTAGTACCCTTAACCACACTTTGCCACTTAGTAACCTTGGTGTCTGTCAGGACACTGTTGGACTAAATGACCCTTTTTTCCACATAAAAAACATTCTCCGCGTCGTTTGCGACCTTTATAATCCCTATATCTGCGCCCTTGTGGGCGAAGTGTATGCCCATTATCATTCACATAACAGCCACTTTCATCATCATCGCAATCATAAACATATGCAGCATCTTTCTTCCCTTTGTCTTTGATCACACATACAGGGTATCGGGAGCATTCTAGAAAATCACTCAGTTCGCAAATTCTATGATCCACCACATACTGTGTGACACACTTGCATATCCCTTCAGTCAAAACTTCACGTATAGCAATCTTAAACCGTTCATATGGGGAATCTGTTACTTCGGCAGTAGGGGGAGCTATACCTCTATATTTACTGAAAACCTCCATCACTTTATCCAGTAGCTCATCTATATATAATCCGTTTACATCATCTTTCACCTCATGTGTCTGGGAGGCCCCATCCACCTTTTGTGGGAGGGGCTTGGTTTTGGGCTTGGGGAGGGTTCTGAGGAACCTGACATACAGTACATGGTACCTCCTCCAAGTCTTTGTTCTCCTCTCCTGAACCAATATGTTAAGACTTGGGGGGCGTGGCCGCAAGCTCATGGCGTGAGGACGTGTGTCGAGCGAGCTCCCGTCCAGCTGGTCCTTTATAGCTATCCTGACTGCAACTTACTTCTCACAACACGACCCTAAAGCTGCTAAATATCTCCCTAAACCTGCTACCCTTCGCTATGGCTGCTCCTCGAGTCTCCACAGCCGCCGCCAAGCTGGAGAAATTCCGCCGCGGGAACCAAGATGGCGCAGAGTTACCGCCATCCCCATCCCTTGACGAGGAAAGTCCGGAGTCCCCGGCCCCCGAACAGGCAACACCCTCTCTAGCACAAGTGCTTAGTGCCATTACTGACTGCCAAGCTAGCCTGGCCGCCATTACCACCACCCTGGGCTCAGTTCGAGCAGATGTCACCTTCCTGTGGCAGGACTTGGGAGCTCTAAAGGATCGGGTGAGCGACTCTGAAAAGCGCATCAGCGACCTGGAGGACACGGTACGCCCGCTCCACAAGGAGATAGGCCAGGTTCAAAAGACGGCTAAATCCACGATGGACCGACAGGAAGACCACGAGAACCGCCAACGGCGCTCCAACGTGAGAATTGTAGGCCTACCTGAAAAGGCTGAAGGCAATACCCCGGAGCAGTTTACAGAGGAGCTGCTGAAATCCCTCTTTGGCGGTGAAACTTTCTCCCACGTCTTTGTGGTAGAGAGGGCCCACAGGATCTCTCCCAAAATCCCGGCTCCAGGTCAGCCACCTCGCACCTTTATTTTCAAACTTTTAAATTACCATGACCGAGATGCAGTGCTTCGCGCTGCGTGCGAAAAGGGCTCCATTGCATATGAAAACACCACAATCTCATTCTACCCAGACTTTACCACGGAGGTGCAAATGCAAAGGGCCAAATTTGCCACAGCCAAACGCAAGCTACGTGACCTTCAACTTAATTACGCCATGCTGTACCCGGCCCGTCTTAAGATTCTTGCAGATGGAAAATCTCACTTCTTTACAGATCCTGAAGACGTCCTTACCTGGGTGGACAACCGCAATAAAAACACCCGGCGCTCCTTTGATCTATGCAAGGCCTTTCCTTAATGCTTCTAACGACTTCCCTTACCCCTTGGTATAAGGTCACTATAGGCATTCCCCACAGAAGAGCTCTACAGCCCCCTATGCGGCTCATTACTGGCGCAAGTCATATGACTAACCCTTTGCTAAATGAGAATGTAGTTGCTGTTAATAGTTATGTTATTACAAGCTGGACGACTCGGCTCTACACCGTGACCGTTCTACCACCACCCCACCTTATCCGTCTATATCTGTGTTTGATAAAGCTACGTGTTGGTTCATATTCGTGGGCTGGTCGGAAGAGCTGTTTTTGCCCCTGCCGGCTCACTTGACCTAACACGTTTTCATAATTGGGTCTAAGCTTCACTTAGTCATTATAGTGAAGCAGGGTGTTTACCTGGGTTTGTTTTAGTTTTTGTTGGTTATGTTGCTTCTCAATTTACCCATTGACCTTATAGGAATGCTCCCATCTTTCACAACACAGTCTCAATATAAAGCTCAAACATTGTATACTTCCTCTCCTTTCCTCCTCCTCCCCTTAACCACTTCCCGACCGCCTAACGCACAGAGGCGGCCGGGAAGTGGAGCCCTGAAGGACCGGCTCACCCACAGAGGCGGCGGTCCTTTTAAGGGCATGGGCGGAGCGATCGCGTCATCCGTGACGCGATCCTCCGCCCGGGATCGTTACTCGGGCATTTTGTCTCCGCTCGCCGGCCACTTAGCAGAGCCGGCGAGCGGAGGAATCCGCATAATTGCCCAATCAGGGAGTATAAGGCACTTTGTTAGGTAAACAAAGTGCCTTATACGTGCTTCCTCCTCGCCTCGTGGTCTCATTGTTCCAGAGACCACCAGCGAGGAGGAAGCACTTTGTAAGTGACACTGCACGCAGCTTGATTTTGCCCACAGCCTCCCTGATCACCCACCCCAGGCCTCATACCCCCCCTGATCACCCCAGCAGACCCCTGCCCAGCACCATTGCACCCCTGCAAACCCCCCCCCCCCCCACCTGCCACTAACTAGCGACACTGCCCTTTAGTTTAGGTCCCTAACTGCCTCCTAATCACCCCTGATCCCCCCCCCCCTACCTTTAGATCACCCCCAGACCCCATCCCAGACTACCCCCCTGTATACTGTATACATCTGTATACAGCTACCTTATCCCCTGATCCCCTTCTGATCCCCCTCTGATCACCTGTCTATCACCTGTCCATCACCCCTCAGCACCGCCACCCATCAGAGCAGACCCTAACTGCCCCGCGGGGGTAACCGATCACCTGCCCAGGCCCTCGATTGCCCTCATACCCCCCTTCTGATTACATCCCCTGCTCTTTGTTTACATCTGTCCTCCCCAGCGATCACTAACTGATCTGCGATCAGTAACCCCCTGTGTCTGTCTCTCATCAGATCAGGACTCAGTCTGCCCCGTGCAGGCTCCTGATCAACCCCCCACCCCCTCAAATCGCCCTCAGACCCCCCCCTAATCACCGTCCAAGTGCATTGTATTTGACTGTGCTGCGGTTGTATTCGATTGTGCTGCGCTTGTATTCGATTGTGCTGTAATTGTATTTGATTGTCCCGTGATCGGCTTCGATTGCCCCGTGATTGTTTGATTGCCTGAGACCCCACTTCCCACCACACCCAACCCCCCCCCCCCCTCCCCCCCACCACACCCAACCCCCCCCCTCCCCCCCACCACCACCTTCCGAGTGCATCAGATTTGCTTGTGCTGTGATTGTAGTCGATTGTGCTGTAATTGTATTTGATTGTCCCGTGATCGACTTCGATTGCCCCGTGATTGTTTGATTGCCTGAGACCCCACTTCCCGCCACACCCAATCCCACCCTCCCCCCATCACCTTCCGAGTGCATCAGATTTGATTGTGCTGTGATTGGATTCGATTGTGCTGTAATTGTATTTGATTGTCCCGTGATCGGCTTCGATTGCCCCGTGATTGTTTGATTGCCTGAGACCCCACTTCCCACCACACCCAACCACACCCAACCCCACCCTCCCCCCCACCACCTTCCGAGTGCATCAGATTTGCTTGTGCTGTGATTGGAGTCGATTGTGCTGTAATTGTATTTGATTGTCCCGTGATCGACTTCGATTGCCCCGTGATTGTTTGATTGCCTGAGACCCCACTTCCCGCCACACCCAATCCCACCCTCCCCCCATCACCTTCCGAGTGCATCAGATTTGCTTGTGCTGTGATTGGAGTCGATTGTGCTGTAATTGTATTTGATTGTCCCGTGATCGACTTCGATTGCCCCGTGATTGTTTGATTGCCTGAGACCCCACTTCCCACCACACCCAACCCCACCCTCCCCCCCACCACACCCAACCCCACCCTCCCCCCCCACCACCTTCCGAGTGCATCAGATTTGCTTGTGCTGTGATTGGAGTCGAATGTGCTGTAATTGTATATGATTGTCCCGTGATCGACTTTGATTGCCCCGTGATTGTTTGATTGCCTGAGACCCCACTTCCCGCCACACCCAATCCCACCCTCCCCCCATCACCTTCCGAGTGCATCAGATTTGATTGTGCTGTGATTGGATTCGATTGTGCTGTAATTGTATTTGATTGTCCCGTGATTGTTTGATTGCCTCTGAGACCCCACTTCCCACCAACCCCAATACCTCTCAAATACTCCCTTTTTGCTAGGTAGGTGCTCTTTTTTTCTGGGTAGTCTCGGAGGAAAACCTCATAAATTTAGTAATCCACAATGGCAAGAAGGGGGCTTTCCGATGACGAGGTATACAGGTACATGGACCAGTCGGATGAGTTCTTTTGGGAAGAATCATCCGTCGAATCTTCCGGGTCCGAATTTGAACCTGTAGAAAGCAGTGGTTCCTTGACCGAAAGTGATGACGAGGCTATGGTCCCGGCTAGAGCCAGACGTACCAGACCCCAAGTCGTTAGACCGCAGGTGGCGCAGGATCCGCCTCAAGGGCAGCAGGGTGGTGCTAGCGCTGATGATAGTTTTCTTGGTGAGGCAGGCACCAGCAGCGCAGCATCTCCTGGACTTAGTGCCAGTGCTTCCGTAGACCCTGGCGAAGTGGTGAGCGTCAGCATGGAAGTTGAAACTGGTACGGTGGCAAGTGCAGTAGTACCCCCATCGCAGCCACCAAGAAGAAGACGGGCCCGTAGTACCCATAGACTCCCAGAGGTGCTGGCACAACCAGATTGGCAATCCCCTGATTCCGCCGCACCCGTAGTGCCCCCTTTCACCGCCCAGTCTGGAGTCCAGGTGGCGACAGCTCATCTAGGAACGGCCCTAGACTTTTTGCAGCTGTTCATCACCCAGGTTCTCCTGGACTTAATTGTGGTTGAGACCAACCGTAAAGCCACACAATTCATCACCGAGCACCCGGAGAGCATGTATGCCCAGCCTTTCGGGTGGAAACCAGTCCAAGTTTCCGACATTAAAATCTTTTTGGCCCTTATCCTTCACTTGGGACTAATGAAACAGAATGTACTGCGGTCGTATTGGTCTACGAACCCAGTAAATCATGTTCCCTTGTACCCTTCTGCCATGTCCAGGACACGATTTGAGTCCATCCTGCGCTTCCTGCACTTCAACGACGACAAAACCTGTCATGAAAAGGGCTACCCTGCTTATGACCGGCTCCACAAAATTCGGCCCCTCATAGACCACCTGTCATCAACATTTGCAGATGCTTATATCCCTGAACAGAACATCTGCGTAGACGAGTCCCTCTTACGCTTTACCGGGCGCCTTGGCATCAAACAGTACATCCCAAGCAAGCGCGCCCGGTATGGGGTGAAACTGTATAAGCTCTGTGAAAGGGCCACAGGCTATACATGTCGTTTTAGGGTCTATGAGGGAAAAGACTCAAAATTGGAGCCGGTCGGATGCCCTGACTACCTGGGGAGCAGTGGAAAGGTTGTGTGGGACTTGGTGTCACCCTTGTTCCAGAAGGGGTACCATCTTTTTGTGGACAATTATTACACAAGTGTGGCCCTCTTTCAGCACTTAAAGTTAGAAGGAATCCGATGCTGTGGCACTGCGCGGCCTAGTCGCCAGGGCTTCCCCCAAAGGCTCGTTACCACCAGACTTGAACGGGGGCAGAGGGTCGCCTTGCGTACTGAAGACCTGCTCGCGGTGAAATGGAGGGACAAGAGGGACGTTTACTTTCTGTCCACCATTAACACAGACACGACAGTCCAAATTCAACGGGCAACTAAGGTCATTGAAAGGCCCCTTGTCGTCCACGAATATAATGTCAACATGGGAGGGGTGGACTTCAATGACCAGAGGTTAGCGCCCTATTTAATTTCCCGGAAAACAAGACGCTGAAAGTGTCTTTTTATCTGATTCAATTGGCAGTTTACAACAGCTTTGTTCTCTACAGTAAGGCTGGGAGAACTGGATCTTTCCTCCAATTTCAGGAAGAGATCATTCTGGACATCCTGTATCCAGGAGGTGCCAGGCCCCCCCCTCCCCCAGATGCAACTAGCCGACTGCATGGAAGGCATTACGCCTATCAGCTTCCGTGTGCCCCAGGTCAACGCATCCGAAGAAAACGTTGCCGTGTCTGCAGCAGGGCTGGAACAAGGACTGACACCGTTTATTATTGTCCCCGCTGTCCTGACCAGCCTGGTCTATGCGTAGGGCCGTGTTTTGAGAGGTACCATGAGCAGGTACACTATTAGAACCTAGAGAACTCCAGACACAGGAGTAGGCACACACTCAGTGGTCTTTCGCACATTGTCGCAGGGAGAGGAGAGGTAAGCTTGAAAACCAAACGGGTAAGCATAAAAGTCGGAAGAAGGATCGGTTTCCATGCTTGATATTGCTGATCTGTCCTGGGTTGGCGATATAAGACGGCATGTTTGAATTTCCCTTGAGTGTGGACACCCCCGGTTTATATGTGATTTGGGCCTATGATGATGCTTTAATGCCACACAGAGTCATCTCTATTGGCAGGCATATTGCTGTATCCTACAGGCATAATGCTGTATAATAAAGTTCTGAGGCCCAGTCACATAAGTTGGTGGCTCACCCTGAGTGCAGGGTGGCACGGGGTGTCTCTCTCCTGAGGTTATCACTGCAATTGATGTGGAGGAAGATCTGCCATTGATGTGGAGCAAGATCTGCCATTGATGTGGAGCAAGGTATGTTTGCCGTTCATTTTTCCTTTCAGCCCAGAGTGCATTACCCGTATACCCAATATAAGGAGTATAGCAGAAACTCCTAATACTGGCCATACATGTAATGATTGCATAGACCCTAAAATGCCAGGACAGACTTCACAAATGACCCCATTTTGGAAAGAGGACACCCTAAAGTATTATGTGAGGTGCACGGTGAGTTCATAAAAGATTTTAGTTTTTGTCACAAGTTAGCAGAATTTTTTTTTTTTCTAACAAAGTGTCATTTTCCGTTTACTTGTGACAAAAAATAAGATTTTCAATGACCTCACCATTACCCTCATGGAATACCTTGTTGTGTATTCTTTCCAAAATGGGGTCATTTGTGGGGTTTGTTAACTGTCCTGGCAAGTGGGTGGGGTGCTAAATTGTGAGTACCCCTGTAAAGCCTAAAGGTACTCATTGGACTCTGGGCCCCTTAGCGCAGTTAGGGTGCAAAAAAGTGCCACACATGTGGTATCGCCGTACTCTGGAGAAGTAGTACAATGTGTTTTGGGGTGTATTTTTACACATACCCATGCTGGGTGGGAGAAATACCTCTGTAAATGACAATCTTTTGATTTTTTTAGTTATTTCTCCCACCCAGCATGGGTATGTGTAAAAATACACCACAAAACACATTGTACTACTTCTCCCGAGTAGGGCAATACCACATGTGTGGCACTTTTGTGCACCCTAACTGCGCTAAAGGGCCCAAAGTCCAATGAGTACCTTTAGGATTTCACAGGTCATTTTGCGGAATTTGATTTCCAGACTACTCCTCACGGTTTAGGGCCCCTAAAATGCCAGGGCAGTATAGGAACCCCACAAATGACCCCATTTTAGAAAGAAGACACCCCAAGGTATTCCGTTAGGAGTATGGTGAGTTCATAGAAGATTTTATTTTTTGTCACAAGTTAGTGGAAAATGACACTTTGTGAAAAAAAAAACAATAAAAATCAATTTTCCGCTAACTTTTGACAAAAAAAAATCTTCTATGAACTCACCATACTTCTAACGGAATACCTTGGGGTGTCTTCTTTCTAAAATGGGGTCATTTGTGGGGTTCCTATACTGCCCTAGCATTTTAGGGGCCCTAAACCGTGAGGAGTAGTCTGGAAATCAAATTCCGCAAAATGACCTGTGAAATCCTAAAGGTACTCATTGGACTTTGGGCCCTTTAGCGCAGTTAGGGTGCAAAAAAGTGCCACACATGTGGTATCGCCGTACTCGGGAGAAGTAGTACAATGTGTTTTGGGGTGTATTTTTACACATACCCAAAAGAAAGCTTTATTAGTGACAAGAAAAGGAGCCAAAATTCATTTAGGTGGTAGGTTGTATGAGCGAGCAATAAACCGTGAAAGCTGCAGTGGTCTGAATGGAAAAAAAGTGGCCGGTCCTTAAGGGGTAGAAAGCCCTAGGTCCTCAAGTGGTTAAGCTCCCTTTGCATACCCATACAATCCACTAGATGGCTCAAAACACTAATAATTTAAACATAATATGTTGGAATGTGAGAGGGTTAAACGACTCTATTAAGAGATCCACTGTCCTGAATTATGTAAACAAAAGGAAACCTGATATTCTTGTTTTAATTGAGACACATATCACAGGCAGCAAATCTAAAACCATGGAGAGACACTGGGTGGGCAAGGCATATCACTCAGAATTCTCTCAATATTCCAGAGGGATATCCGTTCTCATCAGGAAGTCTGTCCCTTTTCAAACTCACTCTGTCAAAATTGACCAATATGGTAGATATGTTTTCCTACATGGTCTGCTCTATAGCAAACCTATCTCCCTACTTTCCTTCTACATCCCTCCCCCCTACTCCTCAGTAATACTAAAAGAAGGCTTCACCTTCACATCAACACTACCCTCATGTCCTAGTATTTGGATGGGCGACTTCAATATGGTCTGTAACCCTGCCATGGACAGATTTCCTGCTGCGGTAAACAAGTTGACTGCCTTTGCCCATTTGATGTCTGAGATGTCCTTGATTGATATCTGGCGCTATCTGCACCCCACAACTAAACAATACTCATGTTTCTCAGCCTCCTACAACACCCTATCTAGACTAGATCACTTCTTTGTCTCCAGAAATTTGCTGCCTGCGATACTGTCCACTGAGTTTCTCCCTCGTATTGTTTCCGATCACTCTCCAATCTGCATAACGATATCTTGGGATGACTCACCCACACAATTCATCTGGAAATTCAACCCATTCTGGCTATCTTTGTTTACCTCAGATGACTGGCTGATAGATAAACTGATATCCTTCTTCCACACACACAGGGAAGAAAGCGATAAGGCACTTGTCTGGAACACTTTTAAACCTTACCTACGAGGGCTCCTCATTAGTGCTGTCTCTCACTATAAAAGAGAAACCAACAAATCTATTTTAGAACTCCAGGCCAATATTCCAATATTAGAACAAATTTATGTTTCGGACCCATCTGAGGTGAACAAGACTGCCTGGAAGAGAGAGCAGGCTCAACTTTCCCGCATATTAAAGGGAAAAGCACAAGCTAAAGCTTTTTTTTGCAAGCAAACGTTTTACGAACAGGGGGAAAAAACTGGCACAATACTTGCTAAAATGGCCAAGGACAGAAATTCTACAGGAGCTATCAGTATCATTAAGGACACAACGTCCGCAGTGATTACGGGCCCAGTACCAATCAACACATGCTTCGCTACCTACTTTCAAGATCTATACACTGCTAAGTCCGCTTTCACACGCGAGGAGGCCGAGATCTTCCTGTCTGAAATTTCCCTTCCCCGTCTCGCTCCAGACCAAGTGAAACTACTTGATGCGGCTGCCCCTATCTCCTTAGAGGAACTTGAACTTGCCATCCATTCACTTCCTAACAAAAAGGCCCCTGGTATAGACGGTATTCCCAGCGAAGTCCTTAAAAGATTCTCTGAAATCATCTCAATCCCCCTCCTCCAAACCTTTCAATTTGCATTTGAACACGGCTCCCTCCCTGCCTCTATGCGCACCGCTCTTATTGTGCTGATCCCCAAGCCTGGAAAGGACCTATTATTATGTGATTCTTACCGGCCCATCTCTTTACTTCCAACCGATGTTAAAATACTGGCTAAAATACTCGCCTCAAGACTGAATAAAGTCATCCTATCCCTTATCCACAATGACCAAACTGGCTTTATGCCTGGCAAAAAAACCTCTATTAACATTAGAAGACTATACGTGAACCTTCAAGCTAACCATGATAATAAAGGCAACAGAGTAGTGGTTTCTCTGGATGCCGCTAAAGCTTTCGACGCTGTGGAATGGCCGTTTCTAATAGCCACACTTTCCAGGTTTGGGTTCGGTGACAATTTTATTCGGTGGGTGCAAGTTCTCTATACAGACCCCATGGCACAAATTTGTACTAATGCTAACATTTCAGATCCCTTCCCAATAGGTCGGGGTATTAGGCAGGGCTGTCCCCTTTCACCTCTACTATACGCCCTTTCTGCTGAACCACTAGCATGTAAGATTCGGGCCGACTCACAAATTGAAGGCTTCAAAATAGGTAACATTGAGGAAAAAATTAGCCAATATGCGGATGACACTATCTTATACCTAGCAGATCCCCAATGTTCTCTTAAAACTGCTTTTGAACTGATTACCGAAATGGGTGAATATTCTGGCCTATCAATAAACTGGAATAAATCCGCTATCCTTCCCCTTGACGGCCTGGAGATTTCGGCCTCCTCGTTACCATGTCCCCTTCAAGTGGTCACATCCTTTAATTATCTTGGTGTAGTGGTCCAAGCTTCAGCAACTAAATACTATCAGGACAATGTTGTTCCCCTACTACCACTCACTCAAAATAAATTGTCATCCTGGACAAAACTGCCTCTATCGGTCATGGGTCGAATTAATTTGCTCAAAATGGTCCTAATGCCTAAAATTCTTTACATACTCCATAACTCACCTGTTCACTTGCCCACTTCCTTCTTTAACAAACTTAGATCCCTTATGCTTTCCATAGTATGGAATAAATCGCGGGCCAAACTTAGACACGCTATACTGCAATGCCCCGCCTCTATGGGAGGGGTAGCTCTGCCATCCCCCTTTTTGTATTATATTGCTTCCCAGCTAGAACAAGTAGCCCATTGGTTTGTAACAAACTCTCTGCAACCCCCTGAATTGTTGGGTTTCTCCTCCACGGATAGCTCTAACAATCTGCCCTTTGCGCTGTTAAAGGGCACCCTTACCTCTCAAACTCAACCAAATACTATCTTACTCCAAGCCTCAAAAATTTGGCACACCGCGAGTAAACTAATGTCCTCCTCCGCCTGGGAATATTATACACCCCTCTGGCAAAACCCTAAACTTCCTGAACTACTCAAACTTAATAACACCAATCGCTGGGCAGATAAGGGTATACAATACATGGGTCAAATAACCAAGCAATCAACTTTACTCCCATACACAGACCTCCATAGCCGTTACTCACTATCCCCATACTTTCACTATATGTACCTACAGCTAAAGCATGCTCTGTGCTCTCAATTCCCTAATGGTCTCCCATTAATTGACAACTCAACCCTAATGGACTTCATTAAAGATGGTCCACTTCCTCACCACATTGGTACTTTATATAATGTACTCTGTGAACAGACTGCAGGCCCAATAGCGGAAAAATCCAAAGAGAAATGGCTACAACTCGACATTCTAATTGATGAGGAAGAATGGGAGGACTGTTTGCTTGCCACTCGCTATGTATCCCCTTGTATTAGAGATCGTCTGTCCCAACT